>NC_139643.1:32653445-32655945 GCF_964638095.1 Poromitra crassiceps | reverse complement strand
TTACTGTAGTACTGATCCATCTGTAGTTACTGTAGTACTGATCCATCTACAGTAGTTACTGTAGTACTGACCCATCTACAGTAGTTACTGTAGTACTGATCCATCTACAGTAGTTACTGTAGTACTGACCCATCTACACTACTTACTGTAGTACTGATCCATCTACAGTAGCTACTGTAGTACTGATCCATCTACAGTAGTTACTGTAGTACTGATCCATCTACAGTAGTTACTGTAGTACTGATCCATGTACAGTAGTTACTGTAGTACTGATCCATCTACAGTAGTTACTGTAGTACTGATCCATCTACAGTAGTTACTGTAGTACTGACCCATCTACAGTACTTACTGTAGTACTGATCCATCTACAGTAGTTACTGTAGTACTGATCCATCTACAGTAGTTACTGTAGTACTGATCCATCTACAGTAGTTACTGTAGTACTGATCCATCTACAGTAGTTACTGTAGTACTGATCCATCTACAGTAGTTACTGTAGTACTGATCCATATGTAGTTACTGTAGTACTGATCCATCTGTAGTTACTGTAGTACTGATCCATCTACAGTAGTTACTGTAGTACTGACCCATCTACAGTAGTTACTGTAGTACTGACCCATCTACAGTACTTACTGTAGTACTGCCCTGCTGAGAAAGTAGATGCTTGGCTTTGGGGAAACACACACATACAAACTGATCTTGGCCTTAAAACTCTCCTCATCCCCCAAAAGAATACAAGCAGAGAGATGATTTGATGATATGATTACTGGTACATTGAAGTTTCAGTTATTATAGGGTTAGGGTTATTATAGGCCGCTCTTGGCTGATGCTTGACAGATTGTCTTCTTGGTGACATATGCAGCGCTCTGCTAAATAAGTTGCACACTTTGAATGATGACACGATTCAGGATTCAGGTGGCCATATTTTAATAAAATAGTCTGCAAGTAACAAATGGTATATTGTTTTAGATGACCGTCGCTACAAGCAGTTTCTACTGGGCTTTCTATGTTTTGTTTCACACTGACGTGTGTGTGTGGGAGGGGAAATCGATACAGCATAGTATCTTTATCTCATTAGATAAAACAGATGTTGACACATTTTGTTTCCTTTGGGGACATAATTGGCAGTTGAAAAAAGGGAATACACATCACAATACATCAATATATCGCAATACTAGCATATCGTGACTTAAGTATCTTGATAATATTGTATCGTGGGCCATCTGGTGATTCCCACCCCTCCTTGCTTCTTTGCAAGGCTTACAGTAATACAATGGCAGTAAAAAATGAACTTCTGTTCTCAGTTTCACTCTTCCAGTATGATCCCTTTGCACATCTTCTGACACAATAAGAAAAAACAAGAAATAACAGTAATCCTCAAAATATGACCAAGTCAAGTCAAGTTTATTTGTATAGCACATTTCATACACAGAGGCAATTCAAAGTGCTTCACATAAAATGGTTGACAGGAAAATAAAAGAATAAAAGAAGAGAATAAAATGGACATTTAAAAGCATCACAACAAAACTTAAAAAAAAAGAGTATAAAAAGTGCATTAAGCAACAGGCGCAGCAGTTGCAAAAAGAGCAAAAAACTTATAGAGGACTCATTGGGTTTGCATAATAGAATAAATCAATTTATCTATATTGAGTCCCCCGACATCATGACTATAAACATGACTACACACACATAAAACTCAGGTCTGGGTACGGTGTCCTCTCTTCCTCTATACTGCAGTTTGGACGCCAAGCATACCCCCGCTTGTACCTTGCGTCATCTGTTGCCCGTCGACAAACAGACCAAACACCGTCTTTCATAACGGTTAGCCTACTCAGCTCTAACATTACCAGCAGAGAACCGTAAAAGCTGAACGAAACAAATTCTCCATCATAGGCTTACATGCCAGACTATGCAAGTATTACTCGTGATAAGCATGCTATGCTGGCAAATAAGTTGACATAATGTTACTACACACAAACACACAAACCAATATTCAACATGTGATTTATAAACATCAAGTCACCATCAATACTTGATGATGACATGATATAGCCTACTTTCTTACCTGGATGCAACAAATGAGATATTGCTTTAGATGACTGTAGCCACAAGCATTTGCTACTGTGCTTTCTATAGATGTATGTATGTCAAATATGTAAAAAGTTAAATATATGGGGGATGTAATACAGTAGATAGCAATACCAATTCTGAACAAATGATAAACTGTGCCACATTCATAGGGGCCACAATTACATAAGAAGAAGGTTCCCTCTCTCCTCTTGCTGTCTTTGTTCTTTCTCTCCATCTCTCCCCCCATCACACCCTCCCTCCATCATTTACTCCTTCTTCCTTGCCCTCTTTCTTCCCCTCCCTCCCTCCCTCCCTCCCTCCCTCCCTCCCTCCTTCTCCTCCTCTCTCTCCCTGTGGGGTTTCTCCAGCAGCTGTCAGGCAGTAGTGAGAGCACAAGGGGAGATGATCTATGGGCTTCTACACGGGAGCA
>NC_139643.1:32643445-32645945 GCF_964638095.1 Poromitra crassiceps | reverse complement strand
TAGGGAAATTCAGGTGGTCAAAGGTGCAAGCATGAAAACATGAAAACATATAGAAACATAATAATAAACCATAAATCACATGAGGACATCGAAGGTGCAAAAATAAAGCATATAAAAGCATAAAAACTTTTACACTTCCCTTCATTTGACGTCCTTCCTCTGCTTTGCACTACTCTTGTCCTGTCCCTTCTTTTGCTTTCCTTTCCTTTGCTCTCCTTCCTTCAAAATCAATATGCCTCGTCGCAATCAGTGTTGGGAAGGTTACTCAGGAAGTGTAATTAGTTACTTATTACTGATTACTCCTTTAAAAAGTAATTTACTATATTACTTTCGCTACCCCTCTTCCACATAAGTGACGTACAACCTGTTTAGCCAGCTCCTTTTACAACTGAATCCACTTTATTGGAGCAATAATTAACCTGATCATCCAAACTCCATACTTTATTTGCCTATGTTCTTTATTTGGCAACGCAGTAGTCTCGTACTGTATAGCCAGACCTATCTCCACACTTCGTTTTAGTGCTGTGCCGGTGCTGGAGAAAGTAATGCTGTAACTTGAATTTACTTAGATTAGTAACTGTAATATTATTACTTTTTGGAAATTGTAATCCCTTACATTACTAGTTAGTGGGAGATGTAATAACTTCACTGCCCAACACTGGTCACTATAGACCTTATTCGACTGACGTAACTCACATACGGGCACGCCCACCGCTGCCATATTGTTGACATTCCGCAGCACGCTGTTTTAAAGTGACTGACAGCTGTCATAGCTTAGGAAGCTAGCCAACGTTACTTACTAGCCTATTTAATGCCGTTTTTACTGCGCCAGGAGCTATTTCACAACAGCGATAGTGTGCTGTGTAATAATACACGGCTGTAGTAATAGCAGCAATAAAAGCCCAGGTGTTAGCTACCCTCCACAAACTTGAAGGGAAATAGACTAGAGGCTAACGTTAGTAGCAAACATTGGGCTCATGCAAGCAAGCGTCAGATCAAACAAACATTTAACATTAAGGTTATTTACCTTTGCTGTCACGACAATGTTTGATGATGATGATGATGATGTCATTGGTGGCACAAAAGTAAAAATGTCAGACCAATTGCCACAGATGAAATAGTTATATAGGACTCAAGGGATTTGAAAGCCTTCAGCTCCTGAGACGTGTAGCATTATGCCAATACTGTACTCACAAGGTAGTTCTAAATGTCTAGTACGTTATACCTGGCAATATAATGAGTTATCTTTACTCTAAGTCAGTTTTTATATGGGGTCCGCACCTCCGACCAAACTTATTTTTTCATCACTTCTCTTTGACGAAGCCATAACTGTTGCTATACGCTCGGCCAGACTACATTACGGTTGCGGTTTGTCACCAATATGGCGCCGTCCAGGGTTATCGAATAAGGTCTATACCTTGATGAAGAAGAAATTGTGCGTCTTCATTTACCACTTAGCAGGGACCATGTTGGAAATAAGTGTTCACACTTTGACATCTTTATCCCTTGGATTTTGTTGTCTTTTATATCCATAATAAAATCAATCAATCAATCAATCAATCAATCAATCAATCAATCAATCAATCAATCAATCAAAGCAGTAAAGGATTGGAGAGAAGGAAAGTAGACAAGTACAGAAAGAGTTTAAGAGTCAGTCTTTGCCTGTGTGTGTTTCTTTAAATGGAGGGTGATTTTCTCCGTGGCTATTTCTGAAGAGGGCCCTATTTAAATTGGCATAGATGGAGCCATGGATGGATGGAGTAACGGGTGGAGGGATGGATGGATAGGCCTTTTCAGCGGCCGCTCTCATTAAAAGGCAATTAAACAAAGCCATCAGTCAGGACCGTCCCCCAATCATTATTTAACACTGAGACACATTAAACTTTCACAGCAGTCATCCCAGTGACTCCATCACCCCGTCTCCTTCAACTCCACTGAGCTCAGCAGCGAGCCGCGGTCTCCTTCAACTCCACTGAGCTCAGCAGCGAGCCGCGGTGGGCTAATAGTTTGGATTGTGTCTCTGCTGTTTAGCCAGCCGGCCAATGATCAGCACGGATTTGAAAATAAAGAAGGCATCTCACACACAGACACACAGGTTTCCTGAAAACCATAACATGGACATCAATGGCCATGTGTTTTCTGTGTGATCGTGCCATGCCTCCATGCATGGCAATTAGGGATGCAAATTTTAATCGATTAATCGATTAATTGGTCATATCAATGATCAATTAATCGATTAATCATTGTATAAAAAACAGCTTTTGACATACAAAATAGAAAATGCAAAATGCAGGGTTTTTACACCTGTCTTTAGGCCTATATTCAACAAGTAAATCTACAAACCAAACGTCCTGTATTAGCTGTCATTGTGCTTGTAAACGTGCTGTATTTCAACGTTTTATTACGTTTACAATGAATACTGTCGTCTTTTTGGCTGTAATGCTCCTACACTGGACTTTTTGCCTGCCTGCTTGGCTTTCTTCTTCCTCTCTGTATACGT
>NC_139643.1:32635945-32638445 GCF_964638095.1 Poromitra crassiceps | reverse complement strand
TTTATGGGCATGACCACACCTCCACAATGCTTTTGGGCATAAACACGCCTATACGGAGATGTGCGCCAAGATGACGTGAAGTGCAGCGGGCCAACACACCCACAATTAGGGCTCGGCGCTATTCTAGCACAAAATGGGCGCTAACGCAAAAATACCGCCGTCGGGAAGATAGAGCCCTATATATGTGTCATTATATATGTCATTTTATGTTGTGAACCCCAGGAAGAGTAGCTGCTACCATGTGTAGCAATTGATGGGGATCTAATAAACAATAAACATTAATACGGTGTGAAAGTGGAATAAAGCATGTTATACGATGGTCTGGGTGAATACTCTTTTCTGATTGGTTGGCAGGTGTGCATTAACACTAGAGCAGCAACTAGATCACAAGTTGATCGGCTCAAATTTAACCACCATTCTAAATTAATCCCTTACCCAACCTGTAACCTTCTAAAAAATGTGCATATTTGATTTATAACACATTTATAACGCCTCACCCTCTCAACACTGAACACTCTGATTTGGGGGCGGAACACGCCAGGATTGGCCAAAGCCAAATCCAGTCCCCAGAATTGTCAAATCAAATCATCGACATATGCTACTCAACCTGTCATCTCAGACAAGTTTTGTTTGCAGTCTGAAACGTGACTCCGACCCACGCGCCACTTGGGTTCCATTGGGTTCATCTCGTCTTTAAAGCACGAAACCAGAACCTTATGACCACAACATAAATCAATAAAGCAAGGGTTTACCCAGCTGATAAAATAATGAGCACAAGCACACAAACACTGATGCAGACAGACACACACACACACACACACACACACACACACACACACACACACACACACACACACACACACACACACACACACACACACACACACACACACACACACACACACACACACACACACACACACACACACACACACACACACACACACAGATATGGACCTGGAGAACTTCTGAAAAGCATCCAATCTATTTCTTGGTATACATTTAAAGCTGGAGATGTGGCCCGGGTTCATCTGTTCCCTGAGGAATCGTGAGTCTATTTAAAGGCTCCGCTCCTCCCAAGGGATTTCCTACCGCTGTGGATAATAACGCTCCTGCTGGGATTTCTGTTGAAATGTTGCTCCATGCATGCACACACACACACACACACACACACACGCACACGCACGCGCGCACATTGAATCCATTCTGAGTCGAGTTAGCATAGGAAACAGTTGCGTTTACGTGCACATAATAATCCAATAAGTGGGAATAATCAGGTAACTGGCAATAATCTGATTCACGCGTTTACATGCGCTCGAGTAAGTCCGTGAGTGGACAATGAGATTGGACACTGAATAAAACTGATGATTCAGCAGACAGCTAAGAGATTTCTGATAATCTGACACCTTTATCTGATAAAGCATATTGGTTTATGCTGTTTACATGGCTACTTGAATAATCAGGTAACTCCAGAAATCTGATAATGATCGGTTTATTAGAGTGCATGTAACGCAATATCTATATTATATTATATGATTTGTATATAAATATTGGATTTTGTGGGCATATGTGTGTCTGTGTGTGCTCCCTTCCAGCGGCGTTGTTCTGGTGCCTGTTCGACATCGTGCCCATTAAGAATGAGAAGGGAGACGTGGTGCTCTTCCTGGCTTCCTTTAAGGACATCACCGACACTAAGGCCAAAGCCATCCACGAGGACAAGAAAGATGGTCAGTATTATGCATGTGTGTGTGTGTGTGTGTGTGTGTGTGTGTGTGTGTGTGTGTGTGTGTGTGTGTGTGTGTGTGTGTGTGTGTGTGTGTGTGCGTGCGTGCGTGTGCCTGTGCATGTGTGTGTTGTTGCTAAATGGATTGCTCAAAAAAAGTCCTTTTTTAATTTCAGTGTGACTTTAGGTTCTTTTCACACCCACTCAGACAGATGCTCAACACTGTACAATCTGGTATTTGTGCTGAATATAGACGACTGGCAAGTTTGTTTGGTGAGTCAGTTCATGTAGTTTTCAGTTGTTCTCATGAGAATGTACAGACTAGCGCCCCATTTTGCACCTGGTTTTTAAATGTGACCTGTATCCAGATAAGTTATCAGATAATATATGGAAATCCAGATATGGAAAAAACGAATGTTAATGCAAGGTGTAAACGCATCGTGATCAGGATGTGATCAGATCTTCCTGACCACATCTGGAGGTAGTCTGGCTCACATTGTGCTCAGATCTCTTTCACCCCATTTACACCTGGTTTTTAAATGTGACCATTATCCAGATAACTTATCCGGATACAGATCTCATTTAAAAACCAGTGTAAATGGGCCGTGGTAGACCTACAGTACAGTATGGCTGAAGCAAGATTGTCAGATCAATTCATGACGACACAACATTATAATATTGATGATTATAGTTACTTTATTTTGTAATCTCATTAGAAAACCAATTGCAAGGGTGAAAGGAGAACATGAGTGCTAGCTGTAGCGCTGGCTGTTCACT
>NC_139643.1:32625945-32630945 GCF_964638095.1 Poromitra crassiceps | reverse complement strand
AAACACAGATCTAGAGCAATTAGGTCCCTGTCGCGTCCCCGGCTGGAAGCGCTGCACTGTTGGGAGGTTTTGATTGGTTGCTCAACGTTATAGAAGCTTTCGCTTCTCTGGCCTCTAATAGACCATTCTCACGGGGGCCATTTTGGGTCAAAAAGGCAGGGTAAACACAGGTGCAAGCAAAACACTAATGAGGCTTTCCCACTTCCATGATTGGAATTTGGAAGCCTCATTAGTGTTTTGCTTGCACCTGTGTTTACCCTGCCTTTTCGACCCAAAATGGCCCCCGTGAGAAGGGTCTATTGAGAGAAAGAGAATGTCTGACTGTGATTTGCGCTGCTGTTTACTTTGGGTCAACCAATGTAACTCAAATCAAATGGCTCCATTAAACTGGATGGATACACACAAGCATCTAATCTAGCAATGCATGAATGAGAGTGCACGTGACTGTGCACACACACCCATGCACATGCACACACACACACACACACACACACACACACACACACACACACACACACACACACACACACACACACAGTCACACACACACACGCACACGCACACGCACACACACAATCTTCGTATAGGCCGAGCAACAGGAAATCAAACTGCTCCACTGGGACTCATTTAAAGCGGGCTCTGATAGATAATAGAAAGAGAAGAGGAATAAAGGACACAGGTGAAAAACGAGGCAAGACAGAAGAGTGAAAAGAGTAAGCAGAAGTGTAGAGAAAGCTGCAAAGGAGGAAAAGAACAAGCAAAAGACAGAGTTGAGAGACAGAGAGCAGGAGGGATGGCAAACTGGATTTTTTTTTAAAGTCCTGTGAAAGAAAGTGTGAGTGAAAATAACAATAAATGGTGCGTGATGTGGAGGGGAGGGCTATGTGGGCACAGTGAGGGGAGGGCTATGTGGGCACAGTGAGGGGAGGGCTATGTGGGCACAGTGAGGAGAGGGCTATGTGGGCACAGTGAGGGGAGGGCTATGTGGAGGGGAGGGCTATGTGGAGGGGAGGGCTATGTGGGCACAGTGAGGGGAGGGCTATGTGGGCACAGTGAGGGGAGGGCTATGTGGAGGGGAGGGCTATGTGGGCACAGTGAGGTGAGGGCTATGTGGGCACAGTGAGGGGAGGGCTATGTGCAGTGAGGGGAGGGCTATGTGGCACAGTGAGGGGAGGGCTATGTGGCACAGTGAGGGGAGGGCTATGTGGGCACAGTGAGGGGGGGGCTATGTGGGCGCAGTGAGGGGAGGGCTATGTGGGCGCAGTGAGGGGAGGGCTATGTGGGCGCAGTGAGGGGAGGGCTATGTGGGCGCAGTGAGGGGAGGGCTATGTGGGCGCAGTGAGGGGAGGGCTATGTGGGCACAGTGAGGGGAGGGCTATGTGGGCGCAGTGAGGGGAGGGCTATGTGGGCGCAGTGAGGGGAGGGCTATGTGGGCGCAGTGAGGGGAGGGCTATGTGGGCGCAGTGAGGGGAGGGCTATGTGGGCGCAATGAGGGGAGGGCTATGTGGGCGCAGTGAGGGGAGGGCTATGTGGGCACAGTGAGGGGAGGGGCTATGTGGAGGGGAGTGCTATGTGGGCGCAGTGACAGGCTGCTCCAGGCGAAGTGGCCTGTTTGGTTCCAGACTCTATTAATGGAAATACCAAACGCTCCCACTGGATCGGGGGTTTGGGTGCATGGCCACTGGCCCACAAGTTCCCCCACCGCCGCCGCCCGGGGGGAGAGCAGGAATGGCCGGTAATTGCTGAGCGTTTGGGTGCGATGTGATGTCCCCTCTAAGGACGGAGCATTCAGACTGACGTCCCCTTTGAGGCCACAAGCCATCTTTCACCGAAATGAGCCAAGAGGCCCTGGCTGGCAATGTTACCTGCCCGCCTCTCTCTTTCTCTTTTTATTGTCTAGTTTTGCCTCATTTTGCAGTCTATAAAATGTTCCCATTCCCCAATATATCACCCAGCCATCTTTTATTTTTTATGGTTTTATTTTCTTGTCTTTTCTTACGCTTCTACAGTATATTTTATAATAACTAGAAATATTGCGTGCTCATTTCTACCGTGCAGCTGAGCAATCGTTGAGGCGTGCCCCGCGTGCGGAACCCCTGGCCTTATTATAGTAGTGAGTTATAATAAATGAAGTAAATGAACTGGCTGACCCTCCCCTTACCTTACTGTCAATTCCATCTATAATGTCAAGAGCTTGTTGTATAAGACCATCTACTGCACTGATACTCAACCCGAGGCTCTAGAGCCCCATATACTGTAGCTCCTTTATGGGTAGTTGTGGCTCTTTTATGTCCTACTTAAAATAAATAAATAAATAAAAATAAAATAAAATAAAGGGAGGAAAGGGACCTTTTTTAGATGGTGACTCTTGTAAAGACCCCCCCCCCCATTGGGGCTTCTGAGTAGTGCTAGCTGCGTACCACTGATCTGCTGTATCTAAAAAGGTCAGCAGTAAGTTGATGATGAAAGCAGCAACCCCCGCTGGTGATAGTGGTATTACACCAGGGCCAAAGGCACTTCACATTGTTATTAATACTTAACGGCGACAGTGATTATTCAGGCTCCTGTGAATATGTCTCCGGGGCCCCGGAGGCCTCGCTGGTATACAGCGTGACTCCTGCTTATTGGCCTTGTGATTGGCTCGCGGGGCTTAAGGCGTGGCCGCGGGGCCACAGCTAATGAACACTTTTTTGCACACGCGCGGTCTCATGTGTTCACCTGCTGCCCTAAAAAAGAAGCTGAAGGAAAGTCAGGTAGGAAAATGTAAATTTCACACCTGACGAGCTGAGGAAATGGAAACGCGAGTGGCATCGAATGGCGAGGGAGGGAGACGTTGTGGGGGGAGAAAGTGGCAGGCGGTTTGGGTGAGTTACTGTTTGTATTGCTTACTGCTTACAGTGGAGGGATGGGATGGGATGGGATGGGATGTGGCTCGGATGTGAGAGATGTGGAGGAGAGGAGATGGAGCTTCTCCCCGTCGGCCTGGCGGGTGGTTTCATTATCCCTCACGCTGTACCCACTTCTCTGTGTCCCACAGAGTGTAGAAAAACAACAGAAAGCAGAGGGAACTGCAGACGCATGCAGGGCTGCTCTGATAGGGGGTCGTCACACATCTCTCCCTCTTTCAACTGCTCTTTCTTCTCTATCATGTGATTGGGTGATTCATCTCTCTCTCTTTCTCACTCTCTCTCTCTCTCTCTCTCTCTCTCTTTCACAAACACACATGCACACACTCTGCTTTCTTCATCTTTTGTCGCACACGCTATTCCAGAGACTCTCAACACACAGACTTGATCGTAAATAATAATCTGACCTGGTGTGTGTGTGTGTGTGTGTCCGAGTGTGTGTGTGTGTGTGTGTGTGTGTGTGTGTGTCCGATGAGGATACTGTACACCGCCGGCGGCAAGCCCCATATATGATAGACTGCTGTTGGAGATTGCCTGAGGAGCAGGTGCACAATAAATGACATTCACAGCACCTCCACAGCACAAGAATCTGGAAAAGGTGCGATAGGGTACATACATTACATTGTGTGTGTGTGTGTGTGTGTGTGTGTGTGTGTGTGTGTATGTGTGTGTGTGTGTGTGTGTGTGTGGGGGGGGGGGGGGGGGGGGGGGGGGGGGGGGGGGGGAGGGTGTGTGTACAGTATGTGTGTGTGGGGGGGGGGGTCGAAGGAAGCGGCTAGCTCTGGGTGAAGGCAGTTGAATGCATGAGGGACAGCGAGAGACAAAAGGGGCAGAGAGAGAGAGAGAGAGAGAGAGAGAGAGAGATGCAGAAAGAGAGAGAGACAGAGAGAGAGAGAGAGAGAGAGAGAGAGAGAGAGAAAGAGATGCAGAAAAAGAGAGAGAAGGAGAGAAAGAAAGCTGGATGAGAAAAATAGTGTCACTATGGGAGTTTGAAAAAACAAAAATACCTGTGAGGAAGCATGTGATTTTTTTTTATATAATTTTTTTGATCAGGTACCCCAACCCCATTTTCCAGAGGAAGCGCGTGATTCTGTCTATGGGTCTGTTTGTCATTTACATTAGAGGATTCTTCATCAGGAAATCTGCATATAGATCAGATTGTAAAGATTTTTACAAGCGTTTTCCAGCCTCTAATTATATAATGTGAGAGCAGCTGAACAGCTTGTGGTGTTTTACATGGAAACGTGGGGTGGGGGGTAGATAGGACATGAATCCTGGGGAAGGGCTTTTTGTTACCTCAGGCAGTGCTGTGGATGCACGTGTGTGTGTGTGTGTGTGTGTGTGTGCGTGTGCATGTGCGTGTGCGTGTGTGTGTGTGTGTGTGTGTGTGTGTGCATGTGTGTGTGTGTGCGTGTGTGTGTGTGTGTGTGTGTGTTTGTGTGTGTGTGTGCATGTGTGTGTGTGTGTGTGTGTGTGTGTGTGTGTGTGTGTGTGTGTGTGCCTGTGTGTGCGCGGCTGCGCGTGTGTGTGTGTGTGTGTTAAACAGTCTCTGGTTCATCACTCCTCCCGTAAGCTTCAGCCGTTCCTCTCTGAGAATGACTGCTACAGTATCTCTCTCTCTCTCTCTCTCTGTCTATCTCCATCTCTCTCCCTCTCCCTCTCCCTCTCTCTCTCTCTCTCTCTCTCTCTCTCTCTGTCTATCTCCATCTCTCTCCCTCTCCCTCTCCCTCTCTCTCTCTCTCTCTCTCTCTCTCTCTCTCTGTCTCTCTCGCTCTATCTCTCTCTGTCTGTTTGGCATCGCCCTCAGCGGAACGCCCTCAAATGTCAGCAAATAAAAGGCAGATTATCTAGCGGTGGTATTTGACGAATGAAACATCTTGCCTTCAGCGGCTATAGCTGTGGCCATCATGATGATGATGGTGACGAGGGTGGTGTGTGTTTTGGTTGTGATGGTGGCGATTTTGATTTGGGGTTAAAACATCAGGATAAACATGACATCCGCCCGCCATCGGGAAGTGCCGTTGCTCGCAGAAACTGTGCCAAGCTGCTAAAAGCGACCCGTGTGGTCCCAGTGAAGACAACGTGAGGACTGTA
>NC_139643.1:32613802-32625745 GCF_964638095.1 Poromitra crassiceps | reverse complement strand
AAACTGTGCCAAGCTGCTAAAAGCGACCCGTGTGTCCCAGTGAAGACAACGTGAGGACTGTAAAACATTCTCTTGGATCATTGTGCCCCATCCTCAGGTGTCCGTGGTCCACCTGCTGAAAACAGTGCGCCTGCTCCGCCTGCTGCGGCTGCTGCAGAAGATGGACCGCTACTCGCAGCACAGCACGGTGGTCCTGACCCTGCTCATGTCCATGTTCGCCCTGCTGGCCCACTGGATGGCCTGTATCTGGTACGTCATCGGCAAGAAGGAGATGGAGGCCAACGCCTACTCCTGGGACATCGGTGAGTAATGGACGGTGGCTTAAAGGGATAGTTTGGATGTTTTTTTTACGTGAGATTGTAGGGTACTTGCAGACAGTCAGTGTACTGTACTACATGCAGTAGAATGCAGCCAGCGTGGTCCCAGTTTGGAGAAGGGAGACCGGCCGTGTCAGGCAAGTACAGCTGTCTGCTGAGTGTGAACAGGGTCACGAGCAAAAATACAAAAAAACAACTGGGAAAAAAAACATAAAAGCCAGACTGTCTCTTCTACATTCTGCGAATGCAACTTAGACAGTCTGTAATTCACGCCCACAGAACATGGACAAAGGAAGTTGGGGGGAAAAAACGTTCGAACCGATGCAGGTGATTGGAGAAATACGAGCGGAAGTCCGGCCTAAAAGGCGGGACATCTGGGATATCGCCCTATCATCGCTCATTATTTTCCCTGAGTTTCCCTTTCCGTTTCCCAGCTTTAAGTATAGACGTTTAGGCGGAAGCATTTGAAAATTGTGAGAGCCAACTGTCTGTTTTAAGAGACTAACTGTAACCAGGTGCCGCAAGAAAGTGACCGGCGGATACTGTAGCCTGCTACAGTCAGTGAAGTACCTACAGAATACACCCCCACATCAAAACAATCCAAACTATCCAGCAATTCGTGGCCCTCTGGGGGTCCGCGGAGGTATTGCAAGTGGTTCGCCAAGTGGGTCGGTTTTCTTTTTACATTAAACAAATAAAAAAAAACTTGCTGATGGACAGCTGCTTGAAAACTGTGACAGTGAAAATGCTGCAACTAAAGAAGTGTTGTGAGAAGGCATTATTTGGCCTCCATATTTTTCATGGGCTCGGGGGTGGCCCGCGGAAACTTTTGAGATGTTCAAGTGCGGCCCTGAGTTGGAAAAGGTTGGGAACGGCTGCTTTCAGGCTCCTCCACAACTCTCTCTCCGCGGTCCGTTGTTTCGTGGTCTAGCTGTTCCTGCTCTCTTTCACTGTCAAAATTAGGCCCATCATATGCATGTGCATAAACATTTGCTACCTCCTCTTCCTCCTGAAAACCGGCGTTAGCATCCATAGTGTGTGACTGACAGCCCTGACCTAAGTGACGACAGACAGAGGGACAGACGGGCATGCCTGGCGACTCCCCTTTCTGACGTCAGAGTTTTGGGGTCCAAGATTTCAAAATAAAAGCACAAAAAGTAAAACGACCCCAGAAGTCACTGTAGTGTATATGTAAGTGTCTTAATGTGGAAATCCAGTTCCTCCATAATTCACCTACACATTGACTGATTGGGGTCTCTAACCTGCACCATGCTCTTTAAGCACTGTGTGAGCTTGATTCGTGTCACTGGTGAGGTTGTGTCATGTGATGGGCATTGTGTTTAATTCCAGAGGTCTATTCTTCTGGGATAAAGGGTCGCTGACTCGCTGTGATTTGCCTCAAATTACGTGCTCGTGCCATGGATGTAAAATGTCCTATTCTACATTTGCAGGCATGTGTTATTATGGTAATCTGCTGCACTGCATTATCATATTATGGAAATTCAAATTCAATTGAGAAAGAGGATTGCTATTATCAGATGACCTCCGAGGTCCCTAAGAAACAGTAATTTGCTCCAGTTTCTTTCCAGACTTTCATTATACCTTTGAATGAGGGAGCAACAGAGGTGGAAAGTACAAGTACTTGTACAAGTACAAGTAAGTAGTTTTTTTTTTAGGATTTGTACTTTTAAAGTATTTCTCATAATGCTATACTTTTACTCTCTCTTACTCAAAGTAAATTAAATGATAGATATTCTACTTGAGTACTTTTAAATGTACACTGAGTAAATGAGTACATTTAGATTTTTGTTTTGCACACGGCACTATGAAAACAGCACAGTAGCATTGGGACTGCTAGCTAGCAGGTCCAGAATCACTTCTGCATTTATGGGCGCCCTAACTGACGGCTGTGGCCAAAGAAATTAAATCCTGCACAAGCTGGCCACTTGAATTAGACAGGTGTTGTGATGATCCCCATCGTCACATTAGTTCAGAAATCTCAGTTTCATGTGACACCGCTGATAGCCAAATGGTTGCATCTGATTGTGATATTGCTGCTGCTACCAGCTCTGCCTCATCTGGCAATGGAGATAATCGCCAAACTGAGCATCCCTGGCCGCATCTGGACGAGCTGTTCAGTATGACACAAGAATAATACAGACAAAGACAGGGACAGCTTAGGTACTGAAACACTGGTAACATGCTGCATGTGTCAAATGTCATTATTAGGGTAAATAATTCAAATATAAAACATTTTTAAAGTAAGGCAAATTTACTTTTAATGGAGGACTTTTAAATCGGCTACTCCTTTACTCTGACTTGAGTAATTTCCTGGACTAGTACATTTTTTACTCCTTCATTTTCACTAAAATAACAATACCACCTCTGGGGAGCATGGCATTGAATCAAGAAAGATGAGAGAGAGATGGAGCAGGAGTGGAGGTTCAGGATGGATCTGATCTCAGGCCAGCAGTGGTACATGTGGTTGGTTAAGCCTTAAGGGATCTGATCTCAGGCCAGCAGTGGTACATGTGGTTGGTTAAGGGATCTGATCTCAGGCCAGCAGTGGTACATGTGGCTGGTTACAGAGGTTGACACTGTCAGTGTAAGTTGCACCTTCGGCAGTTGCGCAGTGATTAGTCGGTGATAAATCATTTCATAATGTTGTAACAAAAGGCCACAGTCCTGACTAGTGATTCGTGTAGTTTTCTGTAGATGTAGACAATAGGGCCAGTTTTGGTTCTGAGATCCAGGTTTGGTCCTGGGTCCATTCCAAGATGCAGGCTATACAGTAGGTCTTGCACTTTCAGAATGGGTCTTATTTGGACATCTATAGTATGACATATGAACAATTGTCCTATCATTGTAATGTTATGTCCTTTTTTTGGATGGCCTGAGTAATAAGGCCAGATGGATACATTTTCATTTTCATATTTCACACCGTGGGAACCATTTTCAAGCTGTGACACCTAAATTCACATATATTGCATTGATCAGCTGGTGTACGTCGAATAAGTGATTTTTCAGACCGACATGTTCCTTCTTTTCCCCTGCTTCTTTGTGTTCCTCTAGTTGTGTGTTCAGATTTTATTTCAGTCATATTTCATCATGTCATGTCATGATGAAATATGTTTAATGATTGACTGGCTTCTCCAGGCCAGGTACAGTACTCTGTGTAGTGCTGTGTTGGCCTGAATCTCTCTGTCAATTCACAGTCAACCCTGGATTTCACTGAAAATTTAAATTGCAGTGGTGATTTCTTCATTGATTCCATCAATCATCAATGGAAGCATGTTGTAAAAATGAGTGGAGTGGAGAGCAACAATTAGTTGTGTGCACGTGTGTGTGTGTGTGTGTGTGTGTGTGTGTGTGTGCACGCACGCGGTGTATGCCTGAAATTGTCAGAGAGAATTGAGCGACTCTCATCTTAATTAGTGATGGAGCCCTCAGGCTCCCCCCCTCAGCCTCCAGGTCCCACAAATAATGAGGCCCCCCAGGGCTGATCCCTGGTCAGTATTGATGAGCCGCACTCGACTTGCAATTAGCTCACCCTGGCATCTCCGAACTGGTCCTGGGTCAGCATTGACTGGGTCATGAGAAGGATGCAGATCTCTTCTCACCAATTACTGCATTCCAGTGTCATAAAGTGATCACGGGTCAGTATAGCAGGCACGATTAATGTGTTGTATCCCAATTATGCTGTTCTGACGCTGATCTTGCGTCAGTGTCAGGTGGCTATGAGGGGCTCCCATCCAATTACCATTCTTCAATGTCTGCTGTGGGAGACTCTCCTGAGATCAAGAGATTCAAGATTCAAGATTTTTATTGTCACTCCATGGTACAAGTACCACGTGTGAAATTATTGTGCTGTGGACTCCGTTTACAACATAGTACAAATGTAGGGCAAGAACAACAAGAGACACAACAAGCAATAGGGCAGTATAGTGATAAGACAAATCAGAGACAGTGGCATATTCACTGCACATCAGCTGCATGTCTCCACACTGAACTGACCAGGATGAGTTCTGGTTCTCCAGGCGTCTGATGTGCTTCCACTATGGAGCCCACTGTTCTGGGTCCAGCTGGGAGGAGACCACAGCAGCTCACCAGTTTAGAGCGCCTAGTGCTGTTGCCTCAGTTTAGATGCTGACTGGAACTTTGAGGTTAGAGCTGCAGCTCCTTGTAATTCAATAGATAACGAGTACACATTCCATGCAGTCCCACAGCACATTTGTGGTGAGGATGTTTGTTATCAATATGTGCAAAGGATTGTGGGAGTTTGCATCGAGAGATTCATGGTTCACGTTAAAGTTTTACAATATTACAACTTTTACTACCCTTTATTAAAGTCCCTGGAAACCAAAATCCACAAAAACCTTCTAACTATTAAATTTATGGTCTTATGTGAGTAATTGTGTGCCTCAGAAAGGAGGAGACATTACTTTCAACCCAAAGCCCCAAAATCGCCACTTTTCTACAAGGTCTGGATTTCCACTTCCTCATTGAAGAGAGTGGTGCGCGGTGCTAAACTGAACGATCTTATCACATCATAAGATTTGGCCAATCACAGCGCTCGCTCAGTGTCTGTCTGTCTCTCTCCCGCCAGAGCCGTACCTCCCGCTCTGTGTGCCTGTTTGCTGCCTGCTCTCTCTCTCTCTCTCTCTCTCTCTCTCTCTCTCACTGTCACACGCATGCACACGCACACACACACACACACACACACACACACACACACACACACACACACACACACAGTAGCCTGTGCAATCGCAGCGGCAGTCTCTCTATGCGCCGAGCCGAGCAACGAGCACACACACACACGCACACACACACACACACACACACACACACACACACACACACACACACACACACACACACACACACACACACACACACACACACACACACACACACACTCCATCTCTCTTTCCTTCTCTCTCCTTCTCTCTCTCTCCATTTCCCTCCCTCTCTCTCGTCCTCTCTCTCTCGGAGGAGGAGGAGGAGACCTGCAGTCCTGGCTGCACGCACACACACGGGACACGCCCACACAGTCCGCGGGAGAAAAGAGAGTCTAAAATCTAATTGATTCTCATGACTTTTGTCATGACTGTCAAATCTAAATTTATATACTTTGCGACGTTCATCATCGTTCAAATTTGGCTGGTGGCTTATTAACATAGGTTCCTGTGATGTGATGAACTCAAAATGCTAAATAATAAAAAATTATTTCCAGGGACTTTAATTATTCGATAAGGATGAATAAAGAATAGACATGATTTGTAGAGGATTCTCTTAAGTGCTGTACACTGTCATTAAGTTTGATAGTGCACAATATAGAGTCATTACTGACCTGAGTGTGCTTCCTGATGGCCACAGTGTCATGGCAGAATGCAGAAATATATACCAGAGATGTGTAATGCTGTTTACAGGGATATGTATGGATAATACATTTTCATAAGACAAACTTTCATGGACTCCTGGCATTATTATTCTAAGTTAGTCACTGTCTAATATTGGCTTGAAATGCTCTGGTTAATGCGGGATGAATTGTACAACAGTCATTAACCTGGAAATGTGTATAAGATGAATGTTACTACATGTCTCTATCCATCCGTCCATGCGTCACACTCCCTCTCTCTCTGTCACCCACCCCCAGGATGGCTCCATGAGCTGGGGAAGCGCCTGGAGTCGCCCTACGAGGGCATAGGTGTGAACGGGACGAGCAGCAGCGGAGGTCCATCCATCCGCAACATCTACATCGCCTCGCTCTACTTCACCCTCAGCAGCCTGACCAGCGTGGGCTTCGGCAACGTGTCGGCCAACACCGACGCCGAGAAGATCTTCTCTATCTGCACCATGCTCATAGGAGGTACACAGTACACACATAGACATACTTTACCAACTACATGGTGTACATGGTCTACTACTTTATTCTATTGGGTATCTAAATCTTTTCTGACACAAAACTATATAGTTGTTGTGTATCCTTGCACATTTTTAAGTGGGTATACGGAAATCTTGGAGCTTTCCTAGTGGGTATACGGCATATACCTGCGTATCACATTGACTGCACCACATTGAGTGCATATGGCAATGGTTACACTGGACATCTGTTGGTAAAACGTTGTGTGACTTCACGCTGTAGGTCCACACTTGGCCTGAAAATGTTGCTGCTTCTGGTTTTTGCGGATGAAGGGAGGTCACGGTGGCAGGGTTTTCCCTGTGGACACTCCCCACTCTGGCTCAGCTAAATTCAGTTAAATGTCCCTAGCTGCCTGGGGGTAATAACACACACACACACACACACACACACACACACACACACACACACACACACACACACACACACACACACACACACACACACACACACACACACACACACACACACACACACACAATTCAGACATATAGCAGGGGTCATAGGTCAAACTTTGTGCGCTGGGGGAAAGAATTGGATTATTGTGTCATTAGACTGAATAAGAGAGCAACTATTTCTTCCCTTCTTCCTCTACCTTCTATTCAATTTGTAATATGACATGTGCCTCCAGAGGAACATGAGATTGGAAAAGAGCAGGAGTTACTCTTTGCTGCTTAGAGTAAAACAACACGATAAATTATTTTCAGTGCCAAGACAGTGATGCAAAAGAAACATTTAATTCTGGCATTCAATTCTCCCCTCCCCTCTCCTCCCCTCTCCTCCCCTCTCCCCTTTCCTCTCTCCTCTCCTCTCCGCTCCCCTGCCCTCTCCCCTCTCCTCCCCTCCCCTCTCTCCTCTCCCCTCTCCTCTCTCCTCCCCTCTCCTCCTCTCCCCTCTCCCCTCTCTCCTCTCCCCTCTCCTCTCTCCTCTCCTCCCCTCTCCTCCTCTCCTCTCCTCTCCCCTCTCTTCTCTCCTCTCTCCTCCCCTCCCCTCCTCTCCTCTCCTCTCCTCTCCCCTCTCATCCTCTCCTCCTCCTTTGCAGCTTTGATGCATGCGCTGGTCTTTGGTAACGTGACGGCCATCATCCAGAGGATGTACTCGCGCTGGTCCCAGTACCACACCAGAACCAAAGACCTCAAGGACTTCATACGTGTCCATCATCTGCCGCAGAGCCTCAAGCAGCGCATGCTGGAGTACTTCCAGACCACCTGGTCGGTCAACAACGGCATCGACTCCAATGAGGTACGGTACAACGATACATTCTGAAGCGTCCTTGTGTCATCGCTAACTCACACACACAGGCATGCACACACACACACACACACACACACACACACACACACACACACACACACACCAATGCACCTGCATGCACACAGAAACACACACACATACATACACTCGTGCAGCCTGGCGTAACCTTTGACCCTCTTCCTTTTGTTCCAGTCAACTTCTATTTTTGCCACGCAACATCACAGCATATAAGGATCAATAATTCATTTCAAATATCACATAGCGCCTCACTCCTCGTATATCACTCACATGTCATCTCATCATCAGATGGGACTAGTGCTAATATGATCAATATAATGTGATCCCCCGCAATGGACGGGCCTGTTATCTTCTTCGGCACTGGCTGATAAGGAGGGGTCAGAAAACAACAAGGGGAGATTACGAAGAGATAGAGAGAAGTGGGAGATAGCGATTTTCTGTCATACATGATCATGTGACGTGACAGACATCTTTTGGTATGTCGAGTGTCAGGGCGTCGTGGTTCATCCCCTTGCAGTCCCTGCTTGCAGTTTGAATCAGATTATTGCCAAGAACAATACATGTGCAGTGATAAACAGTAGTGTAGCTAAATGCCTAAAATGGAAAAACTGAGAAAGAAAGTGAAAAATGGAGAACAGGCAGAGGCAGAGTGAGGCTTGAGAATGAGCCTACAGGACACAGAAGGAGGAGGTGGAACATCACCTTCCTCGACGAGCGCAGGCAAACGGAGGCAAAGCAGTCACGAGGTGGTGGTCTCACAGCTGCTGGTCCCTCCAGGCTGGGAATGCCTGCTAGACAGCTGTCAGAGACCGGCCTTTAAATGGAGTGATAATCATGAATCACAGACGTATGAATTATAGATGGTCCGTTGATTAAAGTCAGCCTGCGTCTGATGACTCATTGATCGACTTGGTGAGCTCCAGATCTTTGTCCTCACAAGGAGGCTGACTGACGGACGGACGGACGTCTGTCTGTCTGTCTGTCTGTCTGTCTGTCTGTCTGTCCATGATCTGTGAAGCCAAATGTTTGGGGAGAGAGAGACAGGTGTATGTTTGAGTGATTGTGTGTATGTACACTATTATGTAGTACAATGACATCAAGTGTGTTCCTTAGTTTACTGGATTATAGTTACTGTAACTGTCATAATAGCAATGCCCTAGACTCCTGCACTAATGGCTTGGTTGTGTACCATAGCACACATGAAACCGTATAATATTATTACGGTATGCTTTGTCTATTGGCTGATTTACACTAAAAGATCTGATCTGAGCAACATGTTTAACTACCTTAACCTGGACATGTTACTTATACTGTAAGACACATCCAGTATTCATGTTTAGGTACTTTTTACTCTTGCAGGACCGAGTGGAACTTAAAGTTTGTATGGAAAAGCCACTTGTGCTATTGTGGACTTGAGTTACTGTAGGTATAACATGGCCTACAGTAGTAGTATCAAATGAGTTGGTGAAAGTTGGGAATTTAATCATTTAATGCCAACGTCGTGGTATTTTCACGGCAGATGTGCTCTCCTCGATATTCAGCTGCTTGCTCTCTCTATCTTTCCTCACTCTTTCTTCCTCCCTCCTTCACTCCTTCCCTCCATCGGCCCTGTCCTCCTCCTGCGCCCAGCTGCTGAAGGCCTTCCCGGATGAGCTGCGCTCCGACATCACCATGCACCTCAACAAGGAGATCCTGGAGCTGTCGCTGTTCGCCTCGGCCAGCCGCGGCTGCCTGCGCTCCCTGTCGCTGCACATCAAGACCACCTTCTGTGCCCCCGGAGAGTACCTCCTCCGCGAGGGGGACGCGCTCCAGGCCATCTTCTTCGTCTGCTCGGGGTCCATGGAGGTGCTGAAAGACAGCATGGTGCTGGCCATCCTGGGTAAGATGGAGGGGTGGAGAGGAGGCTCTGGGGAGAGGGAGCAGAGAATCCATCTGTTCCATCATTATAGTTTTAGGCCGTGTGTCCACAGACAGCGTTTTTTTTAATCATGGCGGATATCAAAAATGCGAATGCATAGAGCACAGAAACACAACGCACGGAGCTGACTCGGACAGTTTAGCTAATGTTAGCTAGCTAGCATACAAGGTAAATAGCAAGCTACCATTAACCTAACAACATAATACAATTAATAATTCTCCCCCGGAGCCTCTCCTCTACCATGTTGTGTTGGTGTCGGGAAGAGGAGCGCTCCTAGCGCATCGGCCTTACCATAGAGAATGAGTTGCAGAGAGGCGCTGGCAGCTCAAAAAAGCTTTCTGTGGACACGGCCCCTTAAAATGAACCTCCCTGCAGCAGGCTCAGTAATAGAGCCCTGTGTGGCTCATTGTGATAAAGCTGAGTCCTGTCATGGAAGCCATTGTTCAGCACTAGGGGCATGATAATGCCCTAAAGGCCACTGCTCATTGTTATAACTAGTCAACTCAACTCTAGTTCTGTGTCGTGTTTCAACAACATTCTCCAGGAACACAAGAAAGGCTTATCTATAGCCACACATGGCCGTGATGAAGTTGGATTCCTATTGGCAAGTGCAAGTCTTACTTTGAGAAGCTTTGTTTGGTGTTAGGCAATATAATTAAGAGGGAGACTTGTGGGTATAGACCTTATTCGATAACCCTGGACAGCGCCATATTGATGACAAACCGCAGCCGTAACGTACTGTAGTCTGGCCGAGCGTATAGCAACAGTTATGGCTTCGTCAAAGATAAGTGATAAAAAAAAAGTTTGGTCGAAGGTGCGGACCCCTATAAAAAACTGACTTAGAGTAAATATAACTCATTATATTGCCAGGTATAACGTACCAGACATTGTGAATACAGACAGCATTGGCATAGGCTACACATCTCAGGAGCTGAAGGCTTTCAAATCCCTTGAGTCCTAGCGTTATAACTATTTCATCTGTGGCAATTGGTCTGACATTTTTACTTTTGTGCCACCAACGACACCATCATCATCATCATCAAACATTGTCATGACAGCAAAGGTAAATAACCTTAACGTTAAATGTTTGTTTGATCTGATGCTTGCTTGCATGAACCCAATGTTTGCTACTAACCTTAGCTTCTAGTCTCTTTCCCTTCACGTTTGTGGACAGTAGCTAGTAGCTAACACCTGGGCTTTTATTGCTGCTATTACTACAGCCGTGTATTATTACACAGCACACTATCACTGTTGTGAAATAGCTTTTGACGCAGTAAAAACGGCATTAAAGGGATAGTTCGGTTTGTTTGAAGTTGGGTCCTATCAGCTAGTCAGATACACTAACGTAATTAGGTACAGTGTTCTGGACGCTGAGCACAGTGTCTAACGAGATCCGGCACCCAGAGGAGCAGCCTCGCGCAGCCTCACCAGCTTTTTCTCTCTCAGTACTGGGGGTCAACAACTAAAACTATAACTGTAATTTAGCCACCTAAAACAACGCCCACCTAAACAAATCGATATCCGTGTACATGCACGCTCTATTTTGACAATTTTCAGCGCTTTACTTTTCCGCAAAACAGCAGTTTCATTCGGCACTGCTTTTTCTCCAAACCGTACAACTACCGTGTTCCTCCGCTAAAAGCCAGGTCAGAGCCGCAGCACTGGATTACTCCGCAGTTATTTGGGGGTAGGCTATTTTATTTCTCACGGTTTGAAGACACAACAAATAGAATACACGGACGAAAATATGAGTGATTTTGATAGCGAGGATGATATGCCATTCACCTTGGTGACAAGAGGATACAATTATGAACCAGAGAGAATACAGAAGAGGAACTTTTGCAGAGAGTGAACAGGCAGAGAGATGCGCCTGCTGTCTAAATGCCTGGGTGCCCTGGCTGCAAACCTTATTCACCATTCCCAGGATAAATTGTGGAAAACGACCCAGACCAGAGAGGCCAGGTGACTTGTTGTCTCTAAAGTAAGTCAGTGTTTTATCTCTCTTCTTCCTGTTTTGTAAACCGCGGCTCTGTGCTCTGTGCTGGCTTTAGCGGAGGAATACGGTGGTTGTACGGCTGGGAGAAAAAGCAGTGCCGAATGAAACTGCTGTTTTGCGGAAAAGTAAAGTGCTGAAAATTGTCAAAATAGAGCGTGCATGTACACAGATATCGATTTGTTAAGGTGGGCGTTGTTTTACGTGTTTTAGGTGGCTAAATTACGTTTTAGTTGTTGACCCCCAGTACTGAGAGAGAAAAAGCTGGTGAGGCTGCGCGAGGCTGCTCCTCTGGGTGCCGGATCTCGTTAGACACTGCGCTCAGCGTCCAGAACACTGTACCTAATTACGTTAGTGTATGTGACTAGCTGATAGGACCCAACTTCAAACAAACCGAACTATCCCTTTAAGAAGGCTAGTAAGTAACGCTGGCTAGCGTCCTAAGCTATGACAGCTGTCAGTCACTTTTAAACAGCGCGCTGCGGAATGTCAACAATATGGCGGCGGTGGGCGTGCCCGT
>NC_139643.1:32583802-32611302 GCF_964638095.1 Poromitra crassiceps | reverse complement strand
AAATAAAGTTGCATGCAGTCAGGTCCGAATTTACACAGTGTGGTGCCCCTGGGTGACCACACTTGAAGTGCCCCCCAGTAAATAAATTTACTATGGCGATAAAGACCACAGATTTACATGAACTTATTACTAAAGCACAGGCTCAACACACATACTACAGAAACATGTAAGACACAATTTACTGACTAAAAAAAATAGGGCATTTTATACAGTCAGGTCAAAATGGTCTTACTACAATGAAATCGCTACTATGGGTATACGTGAATACAATCCAATGTAACAACATCCCCTAAACGTAATAAACCACATCTGCAGCTTACAATGTAATAATCCCACTAAGGTAATAAGTTTCCTTCAAACATAATAGCAGTTGGCTACCACAAATGTAATACTGCAAACATAGTATAACTGTTTGGTGAAAACCTTCAGCTTTCAAAATTGTAATAACTTCCCACAAATGTAATAAATCACTAATATAATCAAAATCTGCCGCATATACAAGTTGCTATCTCTAAATGTCTCAGCCAATGACACATATTTTTGTCCTTTAAGATTCTTGCCTGTTTAGACAGATCAAGTGTTGTTGCAATTAAACACCACCATATTAATTCCACATGTATTCCAGGTTTTATTACAAAGCAAAGTGTAAATTATTGTGTGTCGGCCCGGGCATTTTGAGGAGGAAGAGGAAGAAGAGGAGAAAAGGAGGAGGAGAAAGAACAGGAGGACAAATGAGCAGAACTGCCTGGACCATAATTATCATTAAAACATTTAAATTTGTCTAGAAATTAGACAAGTAACCCAAGTCAGGTTTTAGCTTTCATAATTTTAAAAACTGGAATTCAAGTTAAAAATACTTTTTTTTTTCCAAGGATGACCTTATCCACCTTATTTTTGAATGCCCCACTTTAACGTGACTTATTGTTGCAGCTTGCCATTTCCTTTGTTATACTAGGCTCGTTTGAGATGAGCAAATTCTGCGCAGATTCGACCAGCGCCTTGCTTGCCCCGTTGCATGATGGTTAGAAAGTTGTCCGACTTGCTCCGTCCTGCCCGACTGCGTGAGTCACGTGACTCTCGCGAGAGCGAGGCGGGCGCAGATTTGGAGCGAGGCGCCGCAGTTGCTCCCCACCAACTGCGCCCGACTGTGGATGACAGAGGATGACGAGAAACGCATCAAGCTGAGCGCCCATTGGTTCAACACAGGTGCATCACAAACCCACAGTGAAGTGTAGAAACTTCAATTTTATATCTATTCCAAGCTGTCACTCCATATTTTACATAAATACCACCTGGAATGCCTACATTAAAATATAAATAAGGAATCTGAAGATCTGTGTTATTTGAGCAGTGAGTGTGGGTGGCGCTAATGCATGTTTTAATTTGTTTACAAACCGCTGTTAAACCAAACTGTAGAAGAAGAAAAGCAGCAGCGAGTGTGCCGTCGGGGGTGTTCGACTTGTTGACGCCTCGCCTGACTGTGCTCGCCTGCTCTCGTCTGCTTTCCAGGCGAGGCGACAGTCATCTCAAACGAGCCTAATGTTTGGCTGCAGAGCCGAATTATAAACCGGAAACTGGAGTACGTTATAAAAGTTATAAATATAGTTAGTTACGTTATAAACAACTAACCAACGCTGGGAGTCCGTATGGAAACAGTGTTACTCGGAATGGTTAAAAGTTAAATCAATTTGGTCATTTAGTGGCGTTTTACTGCCATGTAACATAGCTAGCTAGCCGCTAACATTAGCCACAGTAGGCTGCGCACTGCGCTCTTAAAGGGATATTTATCGACGATATTTTTGTCAAGCTGGACCTGATTAGTGATTTGCTCCGTTCGCCCAGACGGGTGTCAAGCTGTCAGCAACAAGGCTGGGAGGATCACACTGGAAGAAAAGCGCATAGGCATCATGGCCGCTAGAAATAAGGTGGATAAGAGATGTAAGTTTTTTTAGGAAACCTTTTAGAATTTTTTTTTTTTTTTTTTAACTCTTTATTTTGTCAATTTTCCAAAATAGACAAAGACAGACAGGTATACACAAATAGAAACAAAACAATAATGCAAGTACAAATGGGGCAGCGAACATGAGGTCTTGTTAGAGAGTAGAAAAGGTTTTTGAATGGATTTCAAAGCTTTTCTGTGGATTTCTGCAGATTTTCCACAACACTGTGTATAAATAATAAATAATATAAATAATGTCCACTCTTGAAACACTCATTGAACTTCCATCGCCCATTATATTTCTGTGCACAGTCATTAGCGAGTCTCATCCAAGCTGCTGTGCAGGCAGGTCATACAGAGGTCCAGCGAATGGAGAGCAAGCACAAACTGGCCCAATGAACACTTAAGACCCTTGAGATGGGTCTGATGCACAGTTCAGCTCGCAGGTAAAATGCAACCTCAAAAGCCCTTGCGCTGGTCGTCATGGAGATCAGATTACACATTAGTATATATAGAGATATAGTACGAAAGTAACAGTAGTAATTACAGTATTATAGTAAATAGGTAATAGTACAGTTATAGTAATAATAGTAAGTATGCATTCAGTCAAGCATCTGAACATTTCTGCTCACTTGGGCCTGTATAGAGACAGTCCGCATGTCTGGGAACGCCCATACAGGTTCTAGGAACGCCCACAATAGACGCTGGGTTAGCCTGGGGGCGGGGTCAGGGTGGGGTAAATTCCCCCGTTCTATCCGTTCAGCAAAGTTAGAATTTAGCTGATAGCCCAGCCCAGGCAGACACGATCGGGGATTTAACCACCACAGTAAACGCACATCTGAGCAGACGTCTTGTGTTCTGCTCTAGAACCCCCAAACCTGTAGTTTAGAGCAGCAGCGCCGTCTTTTGGTGAGTCAGCCCATGAGATACAGTATATTGGCGGTTTTACCCCACTCGCGCGCCAGCCGTTTAACATTTTGTGGGCGTTCCCAGACATGCGGACTGTCTCTACACATTTTGGTGAAAGTTGCAAAGCCGTATAGCATGTACAACTGATGTCTTATGAAATTTCAATGTTTTAAAGTTTAGATGGTTGCTGTAGCGCCACCATCAGAAGTATTGGCTCCCAATTATTGAGGAGACTTGTGGGTACCCATAAAACCCAGTCTCATTTCGATATCTTCAGGTGAGAGGTCAAGGGGACCCCTTTGAAAATGGCCATACTGTACCAGTTTTTCCCCTCGCCAAAATTCAGCCTAACTTTGGAAGCTAGCATGACACGGTTGGTCACAATGGATGCCAGTTTTATATGATATCAGTATCTTCACTCTATGAAAATGAGCCTGCTACAGCCTCTGAAACACAGCAACGTTGGTCGCGGATGTGTCTTGCAAAAGGGGTACTTATCAGTCAGAGGGTAAAAGGTCAGGTGCTTGAGCACTAACTGGGGTCTATCTGTGTGCACGTCCCTGAGCGAGATAGAACAGTGAGGAAAGTAGAAAAGTGGGGAGGGAGGGAGGGAAGCAGCACGGTTGATGGAATGGCAATAGGGTGAGAGAGGGAGGAAGGGGGGAGTTTGACAGAGGAGAGAGAGTGAGTGAGATGGAGAGGAGAGAGGGAGGAAGGGGGGAGTTTGACAGTGGAGAGAGAGTGAGTGAGATGGAGAGGAGAGAGGGAGGAAGGGGGGAGTTTGACAGAGGAGAGAGAGTGAGTGAGATGGAGAGGAGAGAGGGCGAGAGAGGGAGGAAGGGGGGAGTTTGACAGAGGAGAGAGAGTGAGTGAGATGGAGAGGAGAGAGGGCGAGAGAGGGAGGAAGGGGGGAGTTTGACAGTGGAGAGAGAGTGAGTGAGATGGAGAGGACAGAGGGCGAGAGAGGGAGGAAGGGGGGAGTTTGACAGTGGAGAGAGAGTGAGTGAGATGGAGAGGACAGAGGGCGAGAGAGGGAGGAAGGGGGGAGTTTGACAGTGGAGAGAGAGTGAGTGAGATGGAGAGGAGAGAGGGCGAGAGAGGGAGGAAGGGGGGAGTTTGACAGTGGAGAGAGAGTGAGTGAGATGGAGAGGAGAGAGGGCCGAGAGAGGGAGGAAGGGGGGAGTTTGACAGTGGAGAGAGAGTGAGTGGGATGGAGAGGAGAGAGGGAGGAAGGGGGGAGTTTGACAGTGGAGAGAGAGTGAGTGAGATGGAGAGGAGAGAGGGAGGAAGGGGGGAGTTTGACAGAGGAGAGAGAGTGAGTGAGATGGAGAGGAGAGAGGGCGAGAGAGGGAGGAAGGGGGGAGTTTGACAGAGGAGAGAGAGTGAGTGAGATGGAGAGGAGAGAGGGCCGAGAGAGGGAGGAAGGGGGGAGTTTGACAGAGGAGAGAGAGTGAGTGAGATGGAGGGGAGAGAGGGCCGAGAGAGGGAGGAAGGGGGGAGTTTGACAGAGGAGAGAGAGTGAGTGAGATGGAGGGGAGAGAGGGCCGAGAGAGGGAGGAAGGGGGGAGTTTGACAGTGGAGAGAGAGTGAGTGAGATGGAGAGGAGAGAGGGCCGAGAGAGGGAGGAAGGGGGGAGTTTGACAGAGGAGAGAGAGTGAGTGAGATGGAGAGGAGAGAGGGCGAGAGAGGGAGGAAGGGGGGAGTTTGACAGAGGAGAGAGAGTGAGTGAGATGGAGAAGAGAGAGGGCGAGAGAGGGAGGAAGGGGGGAGTTTGACAGAGGAGAGAGAGTGAGTGAGATGGAGAGGAGAGAGGGCGAGAGAGGGAGGAAGGGGGGAGTTTGACAGAGGAGAGAGAGTGAGTGAGATGGAGAGGAGAGAGGGCGAGAGAGGGAGGAAGGGGGGAGTTTGACAGAGGAGAGAGAGTGAGTGAGATGGAGAGGAGAGAGGGCGAGAGAGGGAGGAAGGGGGGAGTTTGACAGTGGAGAGAGAGTGAGTGAGATGGAGAGAAGAGAGGGCGAGAGAGGGAGGAAGGGGGGAGTTTGACAGAGGAGAGAGAGTGAGTGAGATGGAGAGGAGAGAGGGAGGAAGGGGGGAGTTTGACAGAGGAGAGAGAGTGAGTGAGATGGAGAGGAGAGAGGGAGGAAGGGGGGAGTTTGACAGAGGAGAGAGAGTGAGTGAGATGGAGAGGACGAGGAGTTTGATGATGAAGAGGCAGGAGTGCCAAATCTAGAAAACGAGAGAGACACAGAGGGAGGGAGGCGAGGGAAGGAGTGGACAGAGAGACAGCGCGAAAAAAGGAGAGGGGGGAGGCGGGGGATGAGAGCAGTCACGACTGCCGGCCTATCAGCCTCAGTGTAACTGAGCAGCGTTCACAGTTCACAATGACCGTTATGAATATTTTAGCACTGCATTATTATATCACTAACAATATATTTTGCTTACACATTGTTTTGTTTGCAGTAAACACTGCCAAAAACCAATGGAAAGGATAAGGTGATAAATATCTTCTATGAATAATCTAGGAATCCCTGGGCTGTAAACGATGGCGTCCTTTGAGTCGTCTTATCCTGCTTTGATTTGGAGGGATTGCATGGTGATTGAATGGTCTACTCAGCCATCCTGTCATAATAAGCCCTTGTGACTCTCTGGGTTACACCTCTTTTGCATAATAACATTACAGTCAAAAAGGACGATGCACGCATAGGTGATCAGTTGTGCATCTTCATACCTTGATCTAATAAATAAGTAGGTTACAGTTAATAGAGAGGCAAAGTGACCGCCTACTTCCTGCTTCAGCACTGTACCAGAGATTTTCATCTGCCATTTATTTTCCCATACACATTTCGTAAAATGCGTATAAAAATTGTTTTACTGGTTCAAACCAAACAGTACAGATATATTTAGAAACAGGAGAGATCGGTTAACATTTCGCTGGGACCAAAACGTTAAAAAAATGCAGGTTTAAAGAAAATATTTTTTCAATTTTTTAAAGTTTTGGTCCGAGTGAAATGTTCTATGGTCTCTCCTGATTATAGCGTTAGCGGAACCGTTTGGTTCGACCAAGTACAACTATTTTATAAGCATTTTACGAAATGTCTATGTCTAAATGTCTCTCCCATTGCAGTCCATTTTATGGAAGCTAATCACTCTATCTCATCACTTCGCTATACGGGGATTGAAAAAGTATTTCTGTCTAGGAGAGGAGGAGATCTAGAACGTAACCTGTTACGAAGAGAAGCATACTGGATGTATGAACTAAATACACGTTCTCCTAATGGTTTAAATATTGATTATGACCTGAGGCCGTTTCTTTGAATTATTATTGAATTGCTGTGTAAATTGAGACAATTAGGCCAACTTTGTTGCCTAAATAGATGCCTTGTTTGGCATCACATTTAAAAAAATATTAATGATTGTATATTGTAATTGTAAAATGCTTTTTCCTAAAACAGATCATTGGATTGTTGGAAATGAAAAACTGCACCTTATTGTATTCATATATGTTTTAACCCTTTTTGTAATTGTCTCACCTGCAACTGATTGGAGAAGGTGTGCCCTACAAAAAGGGTCACACCTCCTTATGTTGTACTGCACCCTGACAAAGGCACTTTCGCCGAAACATGTTGGTGTAACCATTAAAACACAGCAGAGGAGATTTTGAGTGTGCGACTTCTTTTCTTTATGTTACGAAATGTCTATGGGAAAATAAATGGCGGATGAAAATCTCTGGTACAGTGCTGAGGCAGGAAGTGACGTTCCACTTTGCCTCTCTATTAGCAAGAGACAATAATATGAATGTAAAAACTGGCAGTTCCAGCTGTAACTGAATTATTTGTGGTGAACTATAACTCTAAACCAAATCCATAATTATAGGTACATGTACTGTATAGTAGCATACTGCAATCCTTGTCCACCCTGCTGCGGCGTGCTGCCCCAAAGCCCCTAACACAGACACCGCCTGCCTACCTCCTATGGAAGATCTCATTACTCTCTACATGACATTAGAAACTCGCAGCATAATGACACACACAGTCTGAATCCTCAACTTCACATTACTGTATGTCATTTACTAGCATCATCAAGAATACATGATGTCGCAGGTTCGAGCCCTACTGTTACATCTGGCTTAGTCTCAACGCCAGACCCATGAGGGTTCTTAGGCTGATACCCTATACGTTACTGCATGCTGCAGATCTCTCTCTGGGTCTGGGACACTGCTCGCTCCAAACTGTTGTCAGAATCCTGGCCAGTGATTGGTTGCCCCGGAATCCCAACACAGTCTCACAGAAAATTGTAAAATAGCAACGTTTTGGACCAACGTTGCTATGTTACAATTTCGGCTTGAAAATTGTAAAATGCTAACATTCTGAGATTTTAGGGTTATGGTTAGGGTAGGGGGAGGGGTTAGAAACAGAAAATCTCTGTAAACCATGCCCAAACCACGCCCAACCCTGTAGAATCGTACATTACCATTTTGATTTGATTTGATTTGATTTTATTGATTTTGCACTGTAAAGACAATATATGCCAAGTGTATTTCACCTGGAGGGGAAATTAATAAAATACAATACATATCAGTGCTTGGAGAGGTAAGAAAACCTAGAAGGGCTTATCGAGAACCTCACCATGTAGAAAATATATATATATATATATATATATATATATATATATATATATATATATATATATATATTTCTAAAAAATATATATATTATAACCAAGGAGATAGTACAAGTAATAATACATAGATAGTACAAAATAAAAAATTAAATAAAACAAAATAAACATTTTACAATTTCGGAGCCGAAATTGTAATATAGTAACGTTGGTCCACTGGAGCCACCAATCAGTAACGACTTTAGCGATCAGGCAACCTGACTCTGTTGACTTTTGAAAATGAACCACTCTCTCATTGGAGTTATGACTTGTGAGTCGTTCAATTGTTACCCCCTCAAAACGGCAGCGGGGGCTGTGAAGTGGCACAGACTCTATTTATGTAGTATGCGGATTGCGGAGAGACTACCTCTGGCTGTGTCTGCGGGTGGGAAGCCAGAGGTATTAAGGGTATGTGTCCTGGTCACTAGTGCCTCCTCTGGTCGGTTGTAGCGCCTGTGCGGGGAGGAGGAGGACTAGGTTCTGCCGGTGATACCCCTCGCTGTCAGGTGAAAAGCAGCTGGCGACTGCACATGGGGGAAGCATGTGCTAGTCTACAACTCTCCCCAGATGGGCAGAGGGCGTGGAACAACCCCCGGGACAGCAGAGGGAATTGGCCAAGTATGGGGAGAAAATCAGAAAAAAATAAAGAAAAAAATAACAGTGATTCTGACCTGCCCCACCCATGGCTTTCTCTGCCCAGGTAAAGGTGACCTGATCGGGGCTAACCTGTCCATCGACGACCGGGTGATCAAGACCAACGCGGACGTGAAGGCCCTGACCTACTGCGACCTGCAGTGCATCAACATGAAGGGGCTGTACGAGGTGCTGGACCTCTACCCCGAATACTCCCAGCGCTTCGTCCAGGACATCCAGCAGGACCTGACGTACAACCTGAGGGAGGGACACGAGACGCACGTGAGTCCAGCCGCCGCTCTACCATAGACCCATGCTTTTAACGGCCATTTGAGACCTTCTCCCAGGTATTGCCATCAGTGCTGGTTTCATCAGAGTGGAACCTGCCACGGTGCAACGTGAGATAAATACACTTTACAAGCTTGCCAATTTCTGGGTGGGATAATTCACGGTATACTGTAAGGCCACGGCCACACTGATGCGTTGTGTCTGTCTCCAGCCCAATCACGGTCCTTAAACACGACAAACTCCACCCAACCGGGACGCTGAGCGAATAAAAACAAAGCACGTTCATGGCAACACAGCATGCGCAGACAGTAGGCTACTCTGATATCCAACCTAAAGCTAACTTCACCGTGGTTGTTAGTAATGGTTAGTAATTTTGTGCACATTGACGGTCTGAACCAGCCCAACGGACAGGAATCTATCGATTAGTAATTCTGAACACATTGGCTTTCTGAACCAGCCCAACGGACAGGAATCTATCGGTTAGTAATTCTGAACACATTGGCTTTCTGAACCAGCCCAACGGACAGGAATCTATCGGTTAGTAATTCTGAACACATTGGCTTTCTGAACTAGCCCAACGGACAGGAATCTATCGGTTAGTAATTCTGAACACATTGGCTTTCTGAACCAGCCCAACGGACAGGAATCTATCGGTTAGTAATTCTGTGCACATTGACGGTCTGAACCAGCCCAACGGACAGGAATCTATCGGTTAGTAATTCTGAACACATTGGCTTTCTGAACCAGCCCAACGGACAGGAATCTATCGGTTAGTAATTCTGTGCGTTTTCTGAGGGATCAGTGTGGCCACTGCTTAATGGTGTGTGAAAATGACTGATGGTCTGGGAGAGGGGAAAGAGGAAGCCAAGGAGGGGCTGGGGTGGGGGGCGGGATCAAGACACATCGAGGTAGGGGACAGCAAGGGAGAGCGAGGGCAGCATTCATTAAAAAAAAAAAAGAGAGAGAGAGAGAGAGAGAGAGAGAGAGAGACAGAAACTGAGAAACAGAGGGTGAGAGAGAGAGAGAAATGGTGGAGTGCAGAAATAGCTGGGCCCCCTGGGCTCTGCTGGTGTAATTACAGTCAGGTGTGCCTCTGCCCAAACACCACTGGCCCACTGGCAACACACACACACACACACACACACACACACACACACACACACACACACACACACACACACACACACACACACACACACACACACACACGTCTACTCTGCCGCAGGGCTGTTCATAGGGGCAGCCCACAACTCAGGAGCGAGTGGCAGAGAGGCAGCTCAGGATGGAAGGTGTCTGTGTGTGCTGACTCTGCTGAGATGTTGAGATTGCAGTTTGGGTATAAACAACAGAGCATTTGATCATTGTATTGACGTGAATTATTATCCACCCTGCGATGACCGTAAGCCACACGGTCATATATTTTAGACTTGTGTCCACTTTAGGAAAGAATATACGGGCCAAGCCTTGTGAAATGGCTCCAATATACGGGCCGGGCCTTGTGAAATGGCTCCTCTGTGAATTGAAACTGAGAAAAAGGAAGGCCAACTTTAGATTGCTCTTTCCATTGGTCGTTTATATTTCTTCTCTGGCTCCCCTCCAGGTCAAGTCCAGAATGTCCGTAACAGCACTAGATATTCAGGTACTGGACCACAGGCACGCACACACACGCACGCACACGCACGCACACGCACACACACACACACTCACACATACACACACACACACACACTCACACACAACACATATCGTAAATGTGACAGGGACTGGTGTTTTGGGTAACAAGTCGGCCATGGCAATTTTTCCATTTTTTACAGATTGTGACGGTGCAGATTGTAAGCTTTCAAATGATGTGTCATAAATTGAAATCTGAAAATAGTTGAAGAAGATAAACTTATTTGAGTACTTCTAAAAGCAACATTCAGAGAAAGATCATCCTGAAAGTTGGTGAACAAGCTTGCTAACAAAGTTTGCAAACAAATTATAAGTATCTGGTGATCCTAAAACTGCTGTTACTGTAATCCTCAGTGTCGTATCTTATCCTATATGAGAGTCTGTTCAAACGCTGTCTCATTAGGATCCTGCATTTGTGATGGGATGAGCAGCACAGCTGTTAATGCCAGCAGCGCCAACATCAAAAGCGACAAATTGCCCTGCCAATGTCAAACAGCGTATCCTCCTGTTGGTATTGACTGTACTGTTTTCAGTTGTTTGAGGGATTGGATGATTGAACGAGTTTATATTGAGTGTGTTCTTCAACATCTAAACTTGCACGGGCTGATGTGGGGGGGGGGGGGGGTTACAAACTTTTCTTTTTCTTCCAAAACCGGCCTTTTATCTTGATTTGTGCAATTTCACGGTTGCCTACTTGTTAGCCATGTCAGCAGACCGTATGACGAATAATGACACTCAAATCAACGTCCAGCCCCCGGATCATTTTCTTTGTCTATGATGAAGTGAGCAGGGCAGCAGCAGCCCGACCTGCTAATGGACCCTATTACTCTTTTAGACTTAATGAATCTGATGGACAGATTAGAAGTGGCCTTTTTTTTAATAGGGAGGGAGAAATCAATTGAGTTAGCTGAAGCAGTCATTAAATCAAGGCTGCGGCCGATGAGCGAGCGATGAAATGCTGTACCCGCTCTCACACACCCTTACGGCCCAGACACACCAGAAACGTAGACGCTACGCGGGGGCACTTTCATTTCGGCGTCCTTGTATAAACAGTTTAGACCGATCCCGCCGGCTGCGGCGCGTTGCATCCGTCTTGCGTCCTGCAGCTTGAGTTTCCCTGAGAGCGTCTATTTTTGACGCGAGCCGCGAGCAAGACAGAGCGCTTCTGGTGTGAATGGCCAGTTCTCCTGCTCGACGCTTCCGTGACGCGCTGCGTTGGTCCAGTGTGTCTGGGCCATTAGAACCATCACAAATAATGCAAATAGAATGTTCTATAGTCGGATATTTTACAGCAAAAATCAATTCAGCTGTCGGTGCAATGAACCTCACGCTGGCGTCGTTTCCTCTGAGAGCGTTGGGGCATGGGCTGTTGATTAATAGGTAACTCTAGACATTATTTTTGTTTACCTGATCATATCCTCATCTTACATTTTATCAGCATTCTAGCAGTCTTGTAGAATTGCTGACCCTTGACCGCCGTAATGCAGGTCTCTGTATTCATTAAGACCGGGGTCAGAGTTCACCAGCGTTGCCTTTATTATTCCACAGGTCACCCGTCCAGCTAAAGTGTTGCGCTGCAGCTTTTCGCTGAGTGTTCTGCTCCCTGCACTCAGAACTCATTAGTGCATCTCTGTATTGAATGGACCTGTATTTGTTTCAGGGTCATGATGGTATTCACCGTTTATTAAACGCTTCCAATTCAATCTAAATACAGCTGAGCTGAGTGAATTCAGCATTTTCAGAGATGGTGACAAAAAAGGGGAGGAGGGCAACTTTTGCTGTGAATAGAGAATGTTTGTTTAAATGAAAAAGGAACAGTATATATTCCACAGCACAAAGGTTGATGCTTTAGCTGACTTGGGTCACAAATAATAGATTCATTAATGGATATGTCAGCTTTTTCTATTATGTAACCATCCTAATGGTCCCTGAGTACTTGCGATTAAGGCTCTGTCTGAATTGTCTACAGAATGTGGCCTATTCTTACCCACAGTACAGGCAATTGATTTTTTTTACTTCCGTCAACCGAGTTGGCCGGAAGGTCATGTTTTGGCCCGTCTGTCTGTTTGTCTGCAGGATATCTCAAAATGTTATGAACGGTTTTGCACAAAACTTTGTACAAAAGGAGGCCACGGGCCAACTGACAGCACAAACACACTGGAAACGGAGGCAGTGCCACCCTGTAAATTCAGCTCGAGCAGGAGAACTGGCCATTCACACCAGAAGCGCTCTGTTTTGCTCCTCGCCGGTCACAACTTGTACTGACTTCATGCCTGGCTGCACGCGGCTCGCCTCAAAAATAGACCAGACGCGGAAATGATTGCTGCAGGCTGCGAGCCGCCCGCGCCGCGTCCGGTGTGACCGGTCTAATCTGTTACCAAGGGTGCCACAATGAATCTGCCTGCACTTCCATACGCTTTGCCTCGCTCCAGTGTGTTTGCGCCGTTAGAACTGAATAACTTTCCCTGCCCACTGGCCAAAAGGGGGCGTGGCAATGGGCTCTGCCAATCACAAAATGGCACCTAACTTCCAAACCGATTCAACACCACAAAATGTGTAGGAAGGTTGGTGGAGGTCTGCTGCTTTCAACATTCCCTTTCGCACTTTTATTTTCCTTTTCATCACCAGTCAGGGGTGAGGGGGAACGGACGAGTGATCCAGGTCTATCCATCCATCATCGAGAAGAAGGCACAGGAGGAAGAGGAGGAAGATGAGGAGGAGGAGGAGGAGGAAGACGAGGCAGGATCTGAGTCTCCATCATCGGAGAAGAACCGCGCGGCGTACCTCAGGGACGGCACCGGGGGGAAGTCTCCACCGGACCTGCCCAGCCACAAGACCACAACCACAGGCCAGAACTCCAGGATGTCCCGGAGGAAGATGAAGATCCAGCAGATGACTCTCACCACCCTCGACCCTTCCAACCTCAGCCCCAGGTCAGACCCTGTTGATCTGTCTGTCCCACATGTTTTTTTTCATGTTTGTACCCGGCCTGTGTCCCTATGCAGTTTTATCTCTGTCTGTCTGTCTGTCTGTCTGTCTGTCTGTCTGTCTGTCTGTCTGTCTCTCTGTCTGTCTGTCTGTCTGTCTGTCTGTCTGTCTGTCTGTCTGTCTGTCTGTCTGTCTGTCTGTCTGTATCTCTGTCTGTCTGTCTGTCTGTGTCTGTCTGTTATTATCAGTGTCTGTGTGTGTTTCCCTGTCTGTGTTGCTTTCAGTCAGTCATTACAGAGCAGACACCTGGATTAAAGGGATTACTATTATAGTGTAGCAAATCAAGTTATTTGGCTAAATTTGTCTTTATACTGTATGAGTTATTCGATTTTTAGCCATGGTTACATTAGTTACAAATATGAAATTGAATCAATAAAAGTTTTGACAATCTATTGCAATTATTACAATATCAGTTGCACATTCTCTCTCTCTCTCTCTCTCTCTCTCTCTCTCTCTCTCTCTCTCTCTCTCTCTCTCTGCAGGATAGTGGATGGTACTGAGGACAGTGAGGGGACAGAGAACTCCCCGGCCTTCTCTTTTTCTCCCAACCGAGGGTGTCCAGTCAGCGGGTCAACCAGCGCCTCAGCCTCTGCCACAGGTCTTCACCTCATACGGCCATTAAACGCCGTCATATTTGGATATTTTTCTATTGACATTTGGAATGATTTATACTTCCTAAAGTCCTGGCTAGTGAATATTATTCACATTCATAAACCTTACTGTGATTACTGTGAATGTGGAGGATCTGTCACAGGCTATACTGTACGTCAACAGCCTTCAGGCAATCAATATCTGCCCGATGCAACTGTGCAGTTCTTCTGCGGCGCTGGCGCTGATTTGTAAATTCCTCATTTGTGTCACAGATATACTGCAGATCAGCACAACAGAGTTAGCAGCTAAAGCAGAGGAGACCAGGGGACAACTACGACACCTCAATCTGCAGGTACAGTTTGTGCTGTGTGTGTGTGTGTGTGTGTGTGTGTGTGTGTGCATGCGTGCGTGCGTGCGTGCGTGCGTGTGTGTGTGTGTGTGCGTGTGCGTGTGCGTGTGTGTGTGTGTGTGTGTGTGTGCGTGTGCGTGCGTGCGTAACAGGTTGACTAGCAGTGACATTACTCAGGTGAGCTTCCGGCGTTCAGGTACACACCGACCAGCCATATGGCTAACTCAGGTGGGTGGATGGGTGAAAAGGTGGAAGGAAGGAAGGTGCAAGAAAAGGGAAAAAAAGTGGGATGGAGAGCGTGCCACAGTAGAACCGGAAGGACGAGGACACTTCAGCCAGCTCCAGAGGACATGAGTTCATGGGCAGTGAAAAAGGAGATCTTGCCAAATGACGTCAGCAAGAACAATCAAGAATTTTTTCCAACCATCTACAGAAGCTGCTGCCATAGGCTCTCGACATAGTGTGTGTCATTGACCCTAGCACTGATGGCTCCGCGATTTACAAAACAGGCAATGTGATTGCACCCCAGGCCTTGGCAGGTCCTCCTGGAAAATCACTTTCTAGGCCAATCATGTTAGAGTCGTAGTATATTAGAGGCTCCATGGTCTTTACTACCCCGTTTTCCAGCTTGAATTAATCTGCCTGCAGACTGCGCATGCACACACACACACACACACACACACACACACACACACACACACACTCACACACACACGGTTTCTCATGCAGTATCCCATGGTTTTGATTGGCGGGTGGCTAAATTGACATTAGAATTTTGGCAGGTGAGGAGGAGAGTTTGTGTCCCCCTGCCGAGCCTCGCACTGTCACCTGCGCGCTGAGCTGATAGAGAGACAGTGAGAGAGACAGTGGGAGGGAGGGAGAAAACCCCTAACCCTAACCCTTTTATACGATATTGTCACAACACCCTCACTTGCAAATAGACACACGCACGTGCGTGTGCGTGCGTGCGTGCATGCGCGCCCACCCACACACACACACACACACACACACACACACACACACACACACACACACACACACACACACACACACACACACACACACACACACACACACACACACACACACACACACACACACACACACACAGTGAGTTGCCAGTGTTGGACAGGATGTCTCTCAACATGGTCTTAATCCTCACCTGGACCAGTCCACACTGATCACCATGGGAGATGAAAAGTGGGTGTTGGTATAACCCCAAACCACACACACACACACACACACACACACACACACACACACACACACACACACACACACACACACACACACACACACACACACACACACACACACACACACACACACACACACACACACACAGACAAACACACACACGCACAGACACACACACACACACACACACACACACACACACACACACACACACACACACACACACACACAGACAAACAGACAAACACACATGCACAGACACACAGTCACATGTTGTCTAACAAGAGACATACTCAATATTGGAAACAGAGCAAATGACAAATGCAAATGTAAACAGAAGAAATAATGTATTATCCCAAAGAAAATTATTATCAAAGAAAATGCTAAATGTATTAACATGTGTGTGGGGAAGAGGATATATGGGTTTCAAAATGAACCAGGCTGACAGAGCAAGGCATTAGTCCATTGATCAAATGTTCAGTCTAACATACAATCCACCAGTCGATCCTCCCAAACCCGACTAAGTCAGTTTCATGTCCAGTAAAGTTTGTTTGGAGAGTGCAGACCTCCGCCAAGGCCAATACTCTAATCTGCTATGATGTGCAAATTTGTGAGTCAGATCAGAACCCTGACCCTGACCCACCCACATCCACCCAGCCGCTACCCCTACGCTCTCCTCGAATCCCGACTCTCTATGACCTTCCTATCCCTAGCTACGGCCCCTTTTCCCTAGCCACGCCCCCTTTATTTACCACGCCCCCTCCCACCACCCACATACTGTATACCTAGCCACTCCCCCACCCACCCCTTGAACCCCGACTCTCTATGACCTTCCTATCCGTAGCTACGGTCCCTTTTCCCTAGCGTCGCCCCCTTTCCTCAACAAGCCCCGTCCCACCACCTACATGCCCCAATCCCAACTCTCTACGACCTTCCTATCCCTAGCTACGGCACCTTTTCCTTAGCCCTACCCTCTTCCTTGACCCGGATCCGCACCTAAATTTAATGGGTTCTTCCTTGGCCTATGCTACACCTTTCCACCAAGTTTCATGAAAATCGGCGCAGTAGTTTTTAGGGGTGTGCCACCTTAGGCACCTCACGATTCGATTCGATTACGATTAAGGGTGCTACAATTCGATTATTAAACGATTACGATTAATCACGATTTTCAATGCATCTTTTTCACCAAACAGGATTTTTTTTAAGCAAGGTATATTTGTCAGTATCCATTAATTAAAGTAAACAAACAAATGTACCTCCATTATCTTCAGTTGCGACGCAGTCCACGCATCACATGTTACAGCCACCCTGCATGCTTTCTTCAGTGATTCCAGTTTCCAGTACTTCGGTTTTGGTCTCGTTTTACAGTTAAGGTACTGCTTTCCGGGCGAAATACCGTATTTTTTGCAAATAAAGCACAAAAAAAAAGCAAAAAAAAAAAAAAAAAAAAAATGCAATTTTTTGCAAATCGATAATCGAACATTGTGAATCGATTTTAATCGTCACGTGACTAATCGCGATGCATCGATTATACGATTAATCGGCACACCCCTAGTAGTTTTTCCACAATCCTGCTAACAATCAAACAAACAAACAAACAAACAAACAAACAAACAAACAAACAAACGGCACCGAAAACATGCATCATTTCCTTGGCGGGGGAAATAGTAATGCCATGGAGTTTTATTGCACAATATTTTCAGCTATTTACAATATCAATACTAAGTGTCAGGTTTTGGTCAGTCCCTCATAATCAAAGAGCAAGGGCTTCTTCTGAGACCCACCATTTTTCACCGATGTCCGCCACACAGGGAGACATCTATTGTAGAAGTAGCCCCAATAGTCCATAAATGCAATGCGATCACAAGACATGTTGTGTTTTGAGTAAGGGGTGCGTCTCCCGCTTTTCCCAAATGCAAAACGATCGCTCTCTCCACCTACACGTATAACCCACAGCTGGAGCTCCCGGCCGCTCTCTGGGGGTTGTTGAAAGTCAAATCGCTAACGGTCGCTGAAGTAGAAGCAGATGAAGCAGGTTGAGTGAAAGTGGGCACACCAAAAAAAGTCAATTACAACACTTAACACAAAATAACTTCTGTGATACACTGAACATCACAAATGTATGAGATCCAACAGTGTAATAGTATCTGAGGTGATCTGAGGGCAGAAACGCACTGGAACTATCAAACATGCTAAATGTTCCAATGGCACAATATGCACTAAACGTGTCAAGTAGTGTGTCCATTTGCTTCGCTTTTGGAGCATCAGCAGAGGACCAAAACAGATGATTTTCTGGAAATGCAATGACCGTCGACTTTTTCCCGAGGCACACGATGATCACAAGTGGGACCCAATTACATAAGGTAATATAATGACGACAGCCAAAGTGAGTAATTCAGCTAGTACCAAAAACTTGTTCAAATGTATAAGCAAAATATGAGCACTATAATTCTCCAGTTGTTCTCTAATTAGTCAAACCGTCACTCAAAAATCACTCAAACAAATATGATCTAGTCATACAGTATGTATAGCCGTTGCAGTGGTGAGCAGGCAAGTGGGTGACATGGCAAACGTGAAGCAGCAGCCAGTGATAACACTACCAATGACTTCACCTACTGTAGTTGGCTTATGTGAGGAATCACTCTCACTCACACACACACACGTACGTACGCACGCACGCGCACACGCACACACACACACACACACACACACACACACACACACACACACACACACACACACACACACACACACATTTATAACCACACAAAGAGATTTCCTAGATGTAATGATTCCTTGAGGTAACATGGCTGTAGGCTGTTTTCAGGGATAAGGTGCTTGGGGGTAATCACCTTTTTTACTGCTCTAGCAGCATGGGGCATTTGAGACCCATTGAGTTTATTGAATTTGTCAAGCGTATAACATGCCTAAATCTGATCCTGGAAAGTGGGTTTTGTCATATGTATTATTACCCTACAGTCAGACTAACAAATGGGTTTTTAGGCTGTGGAAATATATCTTTCAAATGCGAAATTTTAATGAACTACAAATTGCATGACCATTGCAATAAACCGCTTTGCCTTGGCTGTAAACTCTAATCTTTTGCCCTCGTGACCCGGAAGGCGTTGCCTCTGGGATATGAATCAGGCCTTCACTGCTGAACAAAGGCCAACATGGTGACCTCTGCTCTTGTTGAAAATCATAATGAAACACCAACACAGGAGCGCTGGAACAATGACAGCTTTCCCTGAATAGCCTGAGTAATTGCACTCGTCACAGTGGACAACGGGCTACACACGCACAATACACACATGCACACACACACACGCACACACACACACACACACACACACACACACACACACACACGCGCGCGCGCTACACACTAGACACACTGGTGAGTACACACACCAGTAGTGAACCAGAATAAAATGCCTCCCCCCCCCCCCCCCCCCCCCCCCATTTTTATTCTTTGCTCCGAGTGAAATGTTTGATGGTCACTCACGATTCAGTAGGCGGCAGGTTGGCTTGGTTCCAGGCTTAAAACTCGTTATATAAGGATTTTTCAAAATGTCTATGGAGAACATGAATGGGGGATTCTCTTCCAGAGCTGAGAAAAAGTGGGCGCTCACGGTTAAGCTCTATACAGAGCCAGTACTGTGGTTAAGCTCTATACAGAGCCAGTACTGTGGTTAAGCTCTATACAGAGCCAGTACTGTGGTTAAGCTCTATACAGAGCCAGTACTGTGGTTAAGCTCTATACAGAGCCAGTACTGTGGTTAAGCTCTATACAGAGCCAGGACTGTGGTTAAGCTCTATACAGAGCCAGTACTGTGGTTAAGCTCTATACAGAGCCAGTACTGTGGTTAAGCTCTATACAAAGCCAGTACTGTGGTTAAGCTCTATACAGAGCCAGTACTGTGGTTAAGCTCTATACAGAGCCAGTACTGTGGTTAAGCTCTATACAGAGCCAGTACTGTGGTTAAGCTCTATACAGAGCCAGTACTGTGGTTAAGCTCTATACAGAGCCAGGACTGTGGTTAAGCTCTATACAGAGCCAGTACTGTGGTTAAGCTCTATACAGAGCCAGTACTGTGGTTAAGCTCTATACAGAGCCAGTACTGTGGTTAAGCTCTATACAGAGCCAGTACTGTGGTTAAGCTCTATACAGAGCCAGTACTGTGGTTAAGCTCTATACAGAGCCAGTACTGTGGTTAAGCTCTATACAGAGCCAGTACTGTGGTTAAGCTCTATACAGAGCCAGTACTGTGGTTAAGCTCTATACAGAGCCAGTACTGTGGTTAAGCTCTATACAGAGCCAGTACTGTGGTTAAGCTCTATACAGAGCCAGTACTGTGGTTAAGCTCTATACAGAGCCAGTACTGTGGTTAAGCTCTATACAGAGCCAGTACTGTGGTTAAGCTCTATACAGAGCCAGTACTGTGGTTAAGCTCTATACAGAGCCAGTACTGTGGTTAAGCTCTATACAGAGCCAGGACTGTGGTTAAGCTCTATACAGAGCCAGTACTGTGGTTAAGCTCTATACAGAGCCAGTACTGTGGTTAAGCTCTATACAGAGCCAGTACTGTGGTTAAGCTCTATACAGAGCCAGTACTGTGGTTAAGCTCTATACAGAGCCAGTACTGTGGTTAAGCTCTATACAGAGCCAGTACTGTGGTTAAGCTCTATACAGAGCCAGTACTGTGGTTAAGCTCTATACAGAGCCAGTACTGTGGTTAAGCTCTATACAGAGCCAGTACTGTGGTTAAGCTCTATACAGAGCCAGTACTGTGGTTAAGCTCTATACAGAGCCAGTACTGTGGTTAAGCTCTATACAGAGCCAGTACTGTGGTTAAGCTCTATACAGAGCCAGTACTGTGGTTAAGCTCTATACAGAGCCAGGACTGTGGTTAAGCTCTATACAGAGCCAGTACTGTGGTTAAGCTCTATACAGAGCCAGTACTGTGGTTAAGCTCTATACAAAGCCAGTACTGTGGTTAAGCTCTATACAGAGCCAGTACTGTGGTTAAGCTCTATACAGAGCCAGTACTGTGGTTAAGCTCTATACAGAGCCAGTACTGTGGTTAAGCTCTATACAAAGCCAGTACTGTGGTTAAGCTCTATACAGAGCCAGGACTGTGGTTAAGCTCTATACAGAGCCAGTACTGTGGTTAAGCTCTATACAGAGCCAGTACTGTGGTTAAGCTCTATACAGAGCCAGTACTGTGGTTAAGCTCTATACAGAGCCAGTACTGTGGTTAAGCTCTATACAGAGCCAGTACTGTGGTTAAGCTCTATACAGAGCCAGTACTGTGGTTAAGCTCTATACAGAGCCAGTACTGTGGTTAAGCTCTATACAGAGCCAGGACTGTGGTTAAGCTCTATACAGAGCCAGTACTGTGGTTAAGCTCTATACAGAGCCAGTACTGTGGTTAAGCTCTATACAGAGCCAGTACTGTGGTTAAGCTCTATACAGAGCCAGTACTGTGGTTAAGCTCTATACAGAGCCAGTACTGTGGTTAAGCTATATACAGAGCCAGTACTGTGGTTAAGCTCTATACAGAGCCAGTACTGTGGTTAAGCTCTATACAGAGCCAGGACTGTGGTTAAGCTCTATACAGAGCCAGGACTGTGGTTAAGCTCTATACAGAGCCAGTACTGTGGTTAAGCTCTATACAGAGCCAGGACTGTGGTTAAGCTCTATACAGAGCCAGTACTGTGGTTAAGCTCTATACAGAGCCAGTACTGTGGTTAAGCTCTATACAGAGCCAGGACTGTGGTTAAGCTCTATACAGAGCCAGTACTGTGGTTAAGCTCTATACAGAGCCAGTACTGTGGTTAAGCTCTATACAGAGCCAGGACTGTGGTTAAGCTCTATACAGAGCCAGTACTGTGGTTAAGCTCTATACAGAGCCAGTACTGTGGTTAAGCTCTATACAGAGCCAGTACTGTGGTTAAGCTCTATACAGAGCCAGTACTGTGGTTAAGCTCTATACAGAGCCAGTACTGTGGTTAAGCTCTATACAGAGCCAGTACTGTGGTTAAGCTCTATACAGAGCCAGTACTGTGGTTAAGCTCTATACAGAGCCAGTACTGTGGTTAAGCTCTATACAGAGCCAGTACTGTGGTTAAGCTCTATACAGAGCCAGTACTGTGGTTAAGCTCTATACAGAGCCAGGACTGTGGTTAAGCTCTATACAGAGCCAGTACTGTGGTTAAGCTCTATACAGAGCCAGGACTGTGGTTAAGCTCTATACAGAGCCAGTACTGTGGTTAAGCTCTATACAGAGCCAGTACTGTGGTTAAGCTCTATACAGAGCCAGTACTGTGGTTAAGCTCTATACAGAGCCAGTACTGTGGTTAAGCTCTATACAGAGCCAGTACTGTGGTTAAGCTATATACAGAGCCAGTACTGTGGTTAAGCTCTATACAGAGCCAGTACTGTGGTTAAGCTCTATACAGAGCCAGGACTGTGGTTAAGCTCTATACAGAGCCAGGACTGTGGTTAAGCTCTATACAGAGCCAGTACTGTGGTTAAGCTCTATACAGAGCCAGGACTGTGGTTAAGCTCTATACAGAGCCAGTACTGTGGTTAAGCTCTATACAGAGCCAGTACTGTGGTTAAGCTCTATACAGAGCCAGGACTGTGGTTAAGCTCTATACAGAGCCAGTACTGTGGTTAAGCTCTATACAGAGCCAGTACTGTGGTTAAGCTCTATACAGAGCCAGGACTGTGGTTAAGCTCTATACAGAGCCAGTACTGTGGTTAAGCTCTATACAGAGCCAGTACTGTGGTTAAGCTCTATACAGAGCCAGTACTGTGGTTAAGCTCTATACAGAGCCAGTACTGTGGTTAAGCTCTATACAGAGCCAGTACTGTGGTTAAGCTCTATACAGAGCCAGTACTGTGGTTAAGCTCTATACAGAGCCAGTACTGTGGTTAAGCTCTATACAGAGCCAGTACTGTGGTTAAGCTCTATACAGAGCCAGTACTGTGGTTAAGCTCTATACAGAGCCAGGACTGTGGTTAAGCTCTATACAGAGCCAGTACTGTGGTTAAGCTCTATACAGAGCCAGGACTGTGGTTAAGCTCTATACAGAGCCAGTACTGTGGTTAAGCTCTATACAGAGCCAGGACTGTGGTTAAGCTCTATACAGAGCCAGTACTGTGGCGTATCACATCTGGAGGCTGTCTTGAATTGGTAAGTAGGATACTTGTTGTTAGCCCCTGTTCATTCACACTGTAGTCTGATTCCTCCATGGGTAAGGAAAGTACTGAAGGCATAGTCAACCTACAGTATGTATTGATTAATCAATCAATCAGATAACATAATGGGCAATCAGGATTTCAGTGCTTTCTGATGTAACAGTATTTGCTATATAGCATTATTATTAAGAGCATATTATGTGCTATTAGCGTAATATACATGTGCTGAAGTTCCCCCAAATCACAAGAGTATCAGCTTTATTTCATACCCGTCATAGTTAAAGGAAGCATGAGCGCTATATGATCCGGTGATGTGATTAGAGACTTTTGAGCCTAACTTGTAGCTGCAGTGGCTGCTGATCGTCCTGACTTGTAGCTGCAGTGGCTGCTGATCGTCCTGACTTGTAGCTGCAGCGGCTGCTGATCGTCCTGACTTGTAGCTGCAGTGGCTGCTGATCATCCTGACTTGTAGCTGCAGTGGCTGCTGTGCTGATCATCCTGACTTGTAGCTGCAGTGGCTGCTGATCGTCCTGACTTGTAGCTGCAGTGGCTGCTGATCATCCTGACTTGTAGCTGCAGCGGCTGCGCATCGTCTGTGGCTGTGCTTTGTCTTCCATCTCCGAGGTGGAAGCGCTGGAATCATGATGACGTGTCAGATTGGACTGTCGCTCTCAGCTTTTCTATTTTCATCAGAGCCAGAGTTTAGAGCCAGACTTTTTTCTGCCTCTCCAGAGACACAGAGATTACTTGGGGCCTCAGTATGTTTGATGAAAGTTAATCGATTTCCATGGGGAAAGATATAAAAGAGACTGAAAAGAATACCAATTGAACACAATGGAGATGATAGATGAATCAACAAACGTACCGGGTCGTCATACTTCAAACATCATTTGAGGTGCGTCTGGGTGGTGTAGAGGTAAAAGCACTCGTCGCCTACCACCGCAGAGACCCGGGTTCAATTCCCGGTAGCGGTACTTCCGGCTTGGTCAGACGTTCCTACAGACACAATTGGCCGAGTCTGGAGTTGGGAAGCCGGTGGGGTATGTGTCCTGGTCGCTGTACTAGCGCACTAGGAGCATGTTTCGGGGGGGGGGAGGGGAACTTAGGAGAATAGCACAATCCTCCCATGTGCCACATCTTGCAGGTGAACTTCCTCGCTGGCAGGTGAAAAGAATTGGCTGGCGACTGCACTTGTATCGGAGGAAGCATGTGCTAGTCTAGGGCTCTCCTCAGATTGGCAGAGGGGGTGGAGCAACGGATGGGACAGCAGGTGGAATTAGCGAAATACAATTGGGGGAAAAATCACTTGAAGATTCTCGCTGCGTTGAGCATTGACAAATTTATGGGTTTGGATTTTCAGAGTAAGCTGTTAAACGTTATCACATGTATGTGTATGTATGGCTTTACTGTGTGTGTGTGTGTGTGTGTGTGTGTGTGTGTGTGTGTGTATGTGTGAGAGAGAGAGAGAGAGAGAGAGACTTGTTCCTAGTCCAGCTTGATTTGTCGTGATCACAGCATACCTCACTAGCTTACGTGCACAGCCTGGTGACCTCTTGACCTCTTCACACAGCGAGCGGTGCGTAGAGGAGTGTGTCCTGCCGAGGGCTGATGTGCATCCAGTGGCACTGAAGTGCATGATTGGCCTGATGAACGGCCATGACTGCCTTTGACTGGCTGAAGCAGATGTCACCTTGGCACGCCTCCATGGTTACGCCCTCTGTGGACACGCCCTCTGTGGACACGCCACTTTGCAGAGCACAACTAATCACCCGCCCCACTCATCAGTCTAACGACCAATTATAGCAGCAGGATGTGACATGCAAAATGGCGTTCAGGACACACAAAATGTTGACCTACAATCTCCAGAATACAGCCCCAGGGCATTTATTTCCTGGTAATGATGGATAATCCCCTGGGCATTTGGAGATATCACCTTATTTTACAGGGCTTTTGCTAGACAGTTTAATGATGACAGATATAAACTGTTAGACAGTTACATTTCAAGATAAAAAGGCTTTATCTACAAAACAGTATCATTACCAAAATTGCCATGTCATCAAGACTGTCTGAAATGAACTGACAAGAGTTTAAAACTCTTGAAAGGATTACCCAAAAAGACATTTCATATTTCACAATGCAGAGTTTGTTTTTGGCTTGTGTTTGTGTCTGCAGGTGAGCGCCATGGGGAAGGAAGTGGCTGAACTTGGACGGGCCATGAGGGGAATGACCCAGCTCATGGAGACCCTGATGTCATCAGTGCCCCAGCATTCGGTGGTCTGCACCGCACACTACTCTCCAGGACAGGCAGCATACCTGTCCCACCCTAACCCCCCTCAGTCCTACCTCTCCCCCTCTTCCTCTCAGACCGCCCCCATCTGGACGGACACGCCCCTCTCATCGCCCTCCCCCGGCGGCGCCCCGCCCCCTCCCATCACACTCTCCCAGCAGCATGCCGGGATGCTCTCCGTGAACCCTGCCTCCCTCACACACAGACCCCAGGACCTCCAGCTGGGCTACCCCACTGGGCCCTACCCCTTACCCCTCCAGCTTCAGCAGGCCTCGCCCTCCTGCGCCCTTATCACGGACACCCCCGCAGAGCCCTCCTCGCCCCTCACCACCTCCCCTCACTGCCAAGTGGGGAGCGCTGGCTCCATCAGGTCCAGGGCGCACAGTCTGGAGAACTCCCCACCACTTCTGCAGGAAGCTGCTGATCACAGCTCTGGGAGTCTGCCCAGACCCGGCCCAGGGGGGATCCACCACCACCAAGCCAGGGGTTTGTAGCAGACACCCATCTGAACTCACCTGGACTCTAAAGAGCCTATTTTCTTGGATCTGCTCCAGGACTAAAGATCAAACAGACATACCCGGGTCCCCCATATCAGCGGAGTACACTCACAGGGACACCAATCAGATATAATATGATTTTCCTTTTGTTTCAAAAGCACGTGTTTACTAATCCAATCGCATGAAAACAAGTGAGGGATTAAGTATGATAGCTTACGTTGTAGACACATTGGCGGGTCTAGAGGTTTGGGAGGGGGGTTGGTGGGCTGTTGTATGATGGTGACTGTGTGCTGACCTCTGGGTACGACCCACCCTCCACCTCCCCGAGGCTCTATAAGAGGGACAGCAGGACTGTGCCACAAGAAGGGTGGGGGTAGATGAGTTGGAGGAAGAGAATTCTTTGTCTTTTTTCTTTGTATTTTTCTTGCTCCTGGCGAGCAGCGGTTTCAGGTTGGCTGGGTTAACGAATTGGAGGAAAAGAAAGTGTAGTGAGTAGTGGAGGTGGGGGTAGCATGGGAGTGCGGGTGGGTTAAGGTCCCACCCCCCCAGCACACACGCCCACACACGCACACGCACACACACACACGCACGCACGCGCGCGCACGCACGCACACACACACACACACACACACACACACACACACACACACACACACACACACACACACACACACACACACACACACACACACACACACACACACACCACCAGCTGAACCTTTCATCCCTGACTCACTCAGCCCATGCCCCCTGGTGGATTGTGTGGGCTGGTGAGCAGTCGGTTGGGCCTGGTTGGACTGGGAGCACAGGATGTTGTGAGGAGAGAGAGGGGATGCATTGTAGGATTGTGCTCTTTAGCGCTGGACCTCGGGGAATGGGGGGTGGGACTAAGAGTGGGGCTGGTGGCGCGGGGGGGGGGGGGGGGGGGGGGCGTATGTTTTGCCTGGGGCGATGCAGGCCCTGCTGTCGTCTGTCACACTGAGCACAGGGACTCTCTATCTCTCTTCACCACTGTTTCTCTCCATACACCTACCACTCTCTCTCTCTCTCTCTCTCTCTCTCTCTCTCTCTCTTGCTCTCTGCATGCCTTTCCAAGCCTTTTGAGTAGTGCCTGTAGACACACATTAACACGCTGCATGTCACCCTATGGAAATCCAGCTTGCCATTTATCTATTTAAAGGAAACACGGTTCGTTCTTTTTGTAACTGAACCTGGCATTTACCGATGCATATTTATTGGATGTGGGCTCTGTTTAAACAACTGGTTAATTTTAGGCGCGGGGTATGTCAGAGACACCCCTGTTGTGAGTTGGCCTGAAGCAAAACTACCAATACTAAATTGGTTCATGATATGATCCACGATGTAGGCCATTCCCCTGACCGTCGCCCTTGGTTACCAACTCCGAGATCCATATCCTCAACTATTGAGACTGAAGGCAATATCCACCATTTCAAAGCACAAGAGGAAATAAAGACACTTTTATATTTCTATGAATGTATCGATTACTAAAGATGTATTTTTTTACCTCAACGAATGCAAGAGTGTGGCATAGCAGTAAATGATGCTACAGTATGAGTTGCCGGTACCAACCAATGCAAACTTACCCAGGAAAAGGTCGTCCCAACAGATCTACTGTTCTCTTTTGAACTCACGTAGGTTTGACTCTCATCTTCTCTGCAAATGGAATGTACTGTAATCAAAACTCTTTTTTTTCCCCTCACCATTTTGATATCTGTTAGATAATAAAAAAAACACATGTTATGCTAATAAACAACAAATATGACTGTTATGTCCTGGGCTTTTGTTTGCGACAGAGTGAATGAATGCTATAGTTCAATGGGATGAGGTTATTATCACTTTCAGGGAATCAAACCATTAAAGGAAGGCTTTGTCGATTTTCAACCCGCTTTGTGTTTTTACAATATGTCAGTAATATAATGCGTATGAGCAGCCTTTCTTTACCTTGTCATCATGAGAGCTCTGCACTTTATTCCAGCACTCCCGTATCAGAACGACGTGTTACGCGTCATTCTGGACACGGAAGTGAACAGATGTTGTTCGAGGGCGTTTTTTTTTTCTTTTCTCTCTATGCGCACATCCACAGAGAATCACATTGAGAGCCTTAACGAGCCTTCATGACTCATACCAGCTAGTGGGGGACAAACAGGTATTTCTCAGTGTGGAAAACATATAGAGAAGGTAAGCACTAGCCATCTGCTTATATTATTATGATACAAAGTGGGTTGAAAATCGGCAACGCCTCCCTTTAAATCTTCAACAGCCACCAC
>NC_139643.1:32493802-32578802 GCF_964638095.1 Poromitra crassiceps | reverse complement strand
AATGGGAGTTGTGGGCGGGTTCAAGGCGCCGAGAGGAAAAGAGAAGGCTTCTTGTGTGAACGGTTAAGCGTGAGCCGGCCTCAAGCTTCAGTTCTGCTTCCGTTAGGCATCCTATGTGAACAAGGGCTTACCCTTTGTTTTGTTTGGCTGCAATGTTGGTTAAATTGGTCATGGAGAAGGGAGAAAATTGAATCTCAATGCCAAGCTATGGTATTTGAACAAACGACATAGATCCATATGATTTGGCAGCCCAAGACTGGATTACAGACCCTGAACTGAAATAATCAGACGGAAATAGCATATGGGCTAATTAATAATTGCTGCCTGGTTCTTCTTGCTAAATGACAGACATGGCAACGTTTTTCCAGAATCACAAGAGAAAATCAAAACACAGCATCCAACTCACCAACAGAAAGGCAGCGGGATCCTCACAACAAATAAACAAACATAGATACCCAAACACAGCATGACGTCAACTTCACATCCTCTATAAAAGCGTAGGCTAGCCCCCTCATCCTCAGGATGAGAACCAGGCATGTGCACATATAGACGTCAAAGGGGCCTTAAGCCCCTGCCATTTTGCCCTCCTATAGAGAGGCACCACACGCATACACCCAACACACATCTGCAGTATTCTGAGCTTCTCTTCAGCTCTCTCTACCTGTGATGTCATCCACCAGGACCATGGGACTTGTAGTCCATATTGCTCCACTCAGCAAGACAGCAAATAACACAAAGAGGAATCACGGAAATATTCACGCAGGCAAAACTAGCTCCACTGAACAACGAGGGGGAAAAGATGGAAGCGATGGCACTAGAGCCCGTAACAGTGTTGAAACAAAAGGCGACACACTGACACTTCCCCTGACAGAAATGTTTCTGTGCAAAAGCAGAAAGCACAGAAAGAACAGACTCTTTATACGTTTGACTATGGAGTCCATGTCGTGGCTTTAGATTAGAACAGACCTGCGTGGTGGAGTAGAGGAGCCCTGTTCTAAAGAAGGCTGTATGGTGGCGTAGTGATAAAGTGAGTCGTGAGACTTTCCACTCTCCCGGTCCCTCGCCAGACTCCGAGCTTATGTAACAGCTCTCTCTGAGGGGCCGATAAGCGAAATCTCCCAACGCGGGAAATGCTTTGTGCACACGTACTGTATTGCATGCTTGTTGTCGTTATACACAATGCGACCACGGCTTAGCCTACAACATGATCTATCACCAGTGTGATGGTGGTGAAGGGCCGCTATAGTGGCTGGAGTGCCGCGCTCGGGGAGGGAAATCGGCCCGCCATGCAGAGCGTGAGGTCTCGCAAATTCTCATAGCCTTCGCGGTTTCTTTCATGCTTTCAAACCCGACAGCAAATCCCCAGGCTGCTGTACCAGCGGGATGCTAAAGAGACACATTAACAACATTAACAGGTTTCAAATTGACTGTGATGAAGTTTGTGCTGCTCTGTTCGTTTCCATTGGCGGCAGCGAGATAGTCTATGATGAAAGGAAAAGGTGGTTAAAGGGAAAAACAGGACCTTCGATGACTAGCTGAGTGAAAAGCGTCAATAGATTCTGTCACCACAACACTACCTCAGGTGGGAGTTTTTCCTCTGTGGGGAGAGCAGTCACTTGGCTCGTCTTCCAAACTCGGCTGATCTGACCTCAGACGATGGCTTACTATCGATACAAAAGCAGAATAACTGCAAGTGATTTCCCCAAACAACTGTTCTGACCTGAAAGCGCTGCTTTTAAAGTAGTTAAGGTGATATACAGAAGTAAGCGTACTAGGGGGGACATTGCCTCAGAATTTTAAGCGTGGCCTAAATGCGTTTGTGTCACCAGAAACATTCTAAATGAGACATTTAAACAGCTGCTTTTTTTTGGGGGGGGGGGGGGTCTCTGACCTTAATTGCTGCTGCAAGCCAAGTTTCTGTCACATTTTAATTGACTTAATCCTTGCTCAATGTCAGCCCCAGCTCCTGAGGCCCATCCACATACATTACATTACATTACATTACATTTACATCCATCCACATAGCCTCGTTAATGCACAACAATCACATTACACATCACTGTGAACAACTGTGTCTGTGTCAAGAACACCCAAGGCTCCATGAGCCGCGTGCTATAAGTGCACCCCACCTTAGTCCTGGGTGAAATAGCCCCATGGATCTTCATAAAGGGGCCACTAGGGCTTCCTGCACCACAGAAGCTGACATCCATCTGAGTAACCCAGGTTCCTAGATGGAAGGAAGGAAGGAAAATGGGGGGTCTCATCTATAAGAGAGAGAGACAGAGAGAGAGAGAGAGAGAGAGAGAGAGAGGGAGGGGAGAACAATGAATGGAGAGTCTGTGGCAAGTGTGCCCAGCAACCATCAATGCCTGCACGTGGGTGTTCACCCTGGCCCAGCGTGGAGAAGGACTAGAGACAGGGATGGATGGACATCTTGAGGGGAGGTCAGTCAGGCAAACTGATCACAATACAGTAACAGAGGAGCAGGACAGTTTCAGGAGGGAGGAGGCGGTGCAGTAGAAAAAGAGTCGCAGGAAACGCGTTAACCCATGACGCTGCCAGGTGGTTTTGTTTTCACTCGTGTGATCTGATCTCATGATCTGGCACTCTTTAGAAAAGTGTGATTTCAGAAGAAGTAGGAGGAGAAAAAGTAGGAAGACTTTACAATGGAAAGGAGACGAGAGAGATACAGTAATGGAAAAAATTAGATAAATGTGCCTAATTTTCCTGTGTAAACGTGAGGCCTGGTCAAGGACTAATGCCACAGTGTGGACCCCCAGTTAATAAGATTTTGTCCTGGGGTCCCCCATCTGATAGGATTTTGGCTTTTATTTGTTTTATTACAGAACGTGTATGAAACTCATGACCAAAACAATCATACATTCTGTACATTCTGTCAAACGGGTGATTTAGCTGATTACACACCTTCAAGAGAGGAGGAACTAATCAGTGAAATCACGATCGGCAGGCGTATAAATTATGCGTAGGCCTACACACAGAAAGAATCCATAAGGCATTTTCCACAGAGGCACTGGTATTTAGAGAGAGAGAAAAAAATGGTTGTGAGAATGTGCGTACCTCCAGGCTTCACCACATGTGTTCACAGTGAGTCAGCTGAGTGTGATATAACAAGGTGCATAGAGAAGGATGATGTCAAAGATTTGGGGATTTGGGCAACACTTTACTTGGCTAGCTATCTAAGTCTAGTAAGCTAGGTACAGTAGCCTCCCTGCTAAATTCAATCAGTCATTATAGTTGCAATTCCTGAGATTGCTATGCAAATTGATGAAGTCCTCATGTATTCATTCATTGAGGTAATGTGATTTTTAAATATGTCAATCATCCAGGTAGAGTTTCCCACATTAAGTGTTCAAAATGACCGCTGTGGGAATAAATACATTTCATTATGTATTGCGTGTGTGTGTGTGTGTGTGTCTGTGTGTGTGTGTGTGTGTGTGTGTGTGTGTGTACACACACATGTGCGTGCATGTATGTGTGTGTGTGTGTGTGTGTGTGTGTGTGTGAGGATGTATGTATGTGTATGTGTGGGGGGTGGATGGATGGGTGGGTGTGAATGTGCGTAACTGTATTGTCTGTTTGTTGTTTCATGTCTTGGGTCTCTTACTAGAAGCATTTCTTGCTTCTTTGGACTCTCCCTTTCACGTGCCGTATGTTGTCTATTGTATTCAACTGTGAATCTGCATGTTCCTTTGTTTTGTGATGGATGAATAAAATCTGAATGTGAATCTGAAGGCCACTGTACTGTGGCGAGTGATCTTTGCTTGATGGCAGCATTTTGTTCATTTACCATACGTTTTATAAACCAACAAAGATGTTGTACTCCCACTTGAAGTAGCATAAAGGATGCTACCTTTTCAGTATGCTCAAGTCGACTGCTTATAGCTGAAGGGAGTCCACAGAGACTGCAGCGAACGATCTTGACGATTCATATAATGCATCATATCCTCTTCTGGGAATCTTTTTTGCACATCTTATAAACTGGCAACAGAGATTTCACGCGGGGCATCCTATACGCTGTAGCTTTAGAAATGTGTCAGGCTGTAATAGGCTTGAGGAATGGTGTTTCAGATCCACCATCCTCCTTCTCCCGCACCTTGGGATACGGTACCAAGAAGTAACATGGAATATGGCCCCCATGATTCCCGTCAAAGTGTTGTTGTGTCTGTGCTGTGATGATGGAGTTGCACACAGTGTTGTCCCCATGCCACAGTACCACAACTATCACAGTGTAAATCCATTACCTTGTCAAGATATGAATACAAATGAGGATGGCCAAGGCACGTTAAAACATGTGACTGTGCTACTTTCCAACTAGCTACCTCATGCAGGATTGCTGCGGGAATCAAACTCACACATTTAATTAGAAATGTCCATATGACTTGTGGTATATTTTTTCAAGTGGCCTAAATTATTCGTGGTCTGACCTGAGGAACCGTAGCAGCCATGGGGAACAGCGATGAAAGCAGAAAGTCAGTCACCATCATTGAATAAATAGCCTGCTCTTTTGATCTGTACATGGACACCTGCTTCACAACCAAACTCATGAAATATCAGCCCTTGGTAGAATATATTACAACTCTACAGCTGTCAACTCATTGTGCTTGTGTTTGGGAGTCTGGGGCATGTCCACAAACTCGTGCTCCGTGGATTGCAACTAGGCGGGCTGCTAAAGCCTGATGCAAAAAAATTAGCAAAATACTGCTCCATCTCAGCCATTATAGGCAGCCTCTTTATCTGGAGAAGACGATGCTTTGTATACCCTTGAGTGCTAAACATGCTTACATATGTCAGTTTGCATACTTTATATTTGTCATCATCTTGCTGCAATGTCTTTTCCTGTGCTTAAGAAGTACATGCATCAGTGTCTGGTTCAATATAAATGTACTGTACTGCGGCCTTCTTCTAAAATGTTTGGATCTGTAATATTTGGGTAACACTTTACAATAACGTACACAAATACTGTAGTAGTTACTAGTAAACTAATCATGAACTAATAGTTAGTTAATGAGTAGCTAAGGAATAATTTGTCATTAGTCAATCACTAGTTAATCATAGTTAATGAGTAGGTAGTCATTAGTTAATGATTAGTATCTAAGTTCCTGAGTAGAGTAGTTAATCAATACTTAATGATTACTACATGTCAGCTCGTGAATATAGGAGTTAATCATTAGTTACTGATTAGTCGGTCAGTTCCATGAGTAGAGTAGTTAATCGTTCGTTAATGATTAATAAATGTCAGTGTGTGAATATATTAGTTAATCATTAGTTAAGGTCACATTGTGAGTATAGTAGTTAATCATTAGTTCTTGATTAGTTGTTAGTTCCTTAGTAGAGTAATTACTCATTAGTTAATGGTTAGTCAATGGTCAGTTTGTGAGTATATAGTTAATTGTTAGTTACTCATTACTTAAGTATTACCTGTCCATTAGGCACTCTTTTTGTGTACCCTATTGTAAAGTGGTGCATCATACTCAGTAGTTTATGAATACTGAATCATTACTTAAAGTCTCCTAGTGACTGAGAACCAGAGGTCTGAGAGCAGGTCACGTGGGGGCTGGGTTTACCCAGGCTAGCCCATATGCGCCACAAATTAATTGTCCTGGGGAGCCGAATCCTGACACAGCACCTAGATGCCTTCAAGCCATTATCAACTGTGGTGGTTCATCACATCCCTCACCAATATTCAGTGATAATGACAGAGGCCTCCACCCACGTAAGTATAGAATGAAGTACGCTGCAATTGTGAGTTATACGTTCAGTTAACTTTGTGGGTTGAGCAAGTACTGACTACAGTACTGGCATAGAACTTTAACGCAAACCGTTATGCTATTACAAGCCATATATTGTCTCTTCATAGCACCCTCTTGGACTTCTGTTCAAAGATGAGAACAAAACTGGGGACTTGGTGGATGTTCTACAGCACCTCCAGAAAGAGTAAGTACTGTATGAACTAAGGCAGGGGTGGGCAAAATCTTTGGCACATGTGTTTCATAAATTCCAAGGCAGGTCACTAATTTATCTGACGTCAGTATTTGTGCATTTCAGCACGCGTTGTTTGACGCAAAGTGACACCTGCACCAACTTAGTGCTTTTCTACCATGCACATACATTGATGTGGCGCATTAACATATTTCATGTAGGTATGTTCCAAAGGGCCCACATGGAGTGGCCAGCGTATTGGTGGGCGGGGACAGGCTGTCGGAGGGGAGCAGTCGGAACATACAGTGGGCCTTTGCTGAAGGAGAGAGCAGTGAAGACAGACTAGAAGGCCTTGTCTTCAAGTTTGAGGATTGGCATGCAATCCGAAACCTGTTTGAGGTAGGTGAGCTCGCTCAATGTATCAGCTCAAACTGATTAATCACAGCAATATGGATTATCAGCTGATTCTTCACCCACTACACCCACAAAACAATGTTTTCAGAATGTTGTCTTCGAATATTTCTATCCCGCCTCAAAAGCCATCTCTTCTCCACCGTCTTCTCCTAGTCTCCCAACTCTCCTCCCCCATCCATCGCTGTCTGTCTGTCTGTCTGTCTGACCCATGTTTTGTCCACTTTTGTTTGACTAACATCGTCTCCTCAGTGGTTACTGTACAGCGTCTTTTAGTTTATGTAAAGTGCTCTTTGTTATTATTATTATTATTGTTATTATTAGTACTATATGTGTCACCACGGCGCATCAGGTTAAAAGAATCCAGCCACCATAAATTTGACATTAGTCTGGTGGTCCTCTACATCAGTGATTCCGAGCAGCTTGCAGGGGGTAATTGGAAAGATTTAAGATTACAATTTACTTCCAAAATGATAAAAAAAAAAAAAAAAATCATTCCAAGTCATTTCTTAAGCCCAATGTTAAAATGGTACGTGCGTGCTGCAACTATTCCCCCTGGCAAGTGTCAACTATTAAGCTGATAAATGGCATAAAAACATTCCATTGCTGTCACTCCAGAAACAGGTTTAGGGGAGTCTGGCGACAAAAGGAATAAAAGGCCAAGCCCAAACATTGGCAGTTCATTGAACAAATATTTTGTATGGATTTACTTGTATGTCTGCATATCCAACTAAAAGTTATAGAACAAATTTAGGAGAATCATCAACATGCATGAGTGAGGGGGTAGGCCTACTATTGGCATGGAAAAACAGCTTAAGGGGTACATAAGACATAAAAGGTTGGGAACCACTGCTCTACATGCCATCTGCTTCTTCCTGCTCCTCGCCCTGTTCTCATCATCTTACAGGTGCAGCAACGCGAAACAAGGTCTGCATGCTGCATTCAATGCATATAAAGAGTTTGTGCATAAGGACACTGCTGCTCTCTTTCTGGCTGCCACAATGGACCATTTTGGATTGAAGGATGTCACAGGTATACAATTTATCCTCATCACTTAAACAGTCGAGTGCAATTATGGTCACATACCGGCTGGTCACTATATATTCTTTCTAAACATCTTAAAGGAACACTCCGCCCATTTTCAACCAGCTTTGTATCATTAGAACATCAGTAGTATATCAGAAAACTGTAAACGGTTTTGAAGTCTGTCATTTAATTTGACAGTTATTGAGTGTTAAAGTGTGGACCAGTGACATCACTGGTCCACACTAACTCAAATTAATAACTCATTAACTCAAATCAACTCTCAATAACTGTCAAACTATTCATCATTCATCTAGTTTGACAGTTATTGAGAGTTGATTTAAGTTAATGAGTTATTAATTTGAGTTAGTGTGGACCAGTGATGTCACTGGTCCACACTTTAACACTCAATAACTGTCAAATTAAATGACAGACTTCAAAACCGTTTACAGTTTTCTGATATACTACTGATGTTCTAATGATACAAAGCTGGTTGAAAATGGGCAGAGTGTTCCTTTAACACTTAGTAATAATTTTAATAAGAACTTAACTTTTTAAAAGGCGAACACTGACAGATAAATAATCAAATTGGCCACCCACTCAGTGGTAAATTATTAATTTCAGTCAAAAATCTCCTGCCCACTTTCACATCCAACGTTTGGCAGGTGAAAAGTCCTTCCCTGCTATGCATCTGAATTATTATTTTTGAATTGTTTAAATATCATGGCTCTTTTGTCATGTGTATTGCTTCCACAAATATCGAACTGTAATTATCGTTTCTTTTACTATTATGTTTCAACAGATGTCCCTGACGGCTTCATCCCCGACCACATCACGACTGGTTCACCAGATGTGAAAAGGAGCTGGCTGCATGAAGCTGTGTCCCAAATTGTCGACTGGTTTGTCATGTTTAATGACATCCCAGACCTTGTAACCGGTGTCAGAGACAGCGCCAGCGACCGGCCTCTACAGGGGAAGAAGCTCCCATGCCGCATGCCAGGTTGTCCCATCACGTACAAATACAGCAAGGCAAGGGAGAACCATGAGAAAAAAGAACATGGCTTAACAGTACCTTCTGGAGTATCAGATACAGCTAGGCCTACTTCAGTGGACCACAAAAAAAGCCACACAGAAGCAAGACTGAGCTTTGGCTTCTTCCTGTCCAACATGCAGGATGCAGTGAAGGAGGGAGATGGGGAGAGGTTGTTGAGGTTGTATACTGTAGCAATTTACTGTAATTTGGGGCCCAAATTATTTATTCTGTATATCAATGACATCTGTAAAGTATCGAACTTGCTCAAATTTGTTGTCTTTGCTGACGACACAAATATTTTGTGCTCTGGGGATGATCTGCAGGAACTTTTCAATGTAGCAAATACAGAATTAAATAAATTAAAATGCTGGTTTGATAAGAATAAGCTATCATTAAATCTGAACAAAACAAAATTCATCATTTTTGGAAATCGAAAAATCAACACAAAACTTTGTTTGGAAATTAATAATGTAGAATTAGAAAGAGTATACGAGAACAAGTTCCTGGGTATTACAATAGATCACAAACTATGCTGGAATCCTCACATAAAGTATTTGTGCGCAAAGATAGCAAGAAGCATCGGAATACTGGGAAAAACAAGACACATCTTAAATCAGAAAGCACTGCATACCTTATACTTACACTTATTGAACCTTATCTGTCATACTGTATTGAAATCTGGGGTAATACTTACAAAAGCAACCTACAAAAGATATGCACATTGCAGAAACGAGCCATAAGGATAGTACATCAAGTTGGTTATCTAGAACACACAAACAGTCTGTTTTTAAAATCTCACACTCTGAAGTTCATGGATATGGTAAAATATAAAACCGGGCAAATTATGTTTAAAGTTATTAACAAGATGATGCCAGAAAACATTCAACACATGTTCTCTGGTAGAGATGGGGGTTATTATTTAAGAGGATCACTGAATTTAAAACAACCAAAGGTTCGCACAACTCGAAAAAGCATGTGCATCTCTGTTTGTGGGGTGCTGCTTTGGAATGGCTTGGACGAAATGATCAAAAGGAGTACCGGTAATCATATAGGAAATTTCAAAAGAATCTATAAACTATCAATCATGGACATGTATAAGAGAGAGCTTGAAAAATGAGTATTGCACTTAGTATACTTAATTTCACATTCCGTAGCATTAAGTGGGATTGCCTATGGTAGGCTATCTGTTTTGTATTGTAAAGCAGCTATTATTATTATTATTTAAACCTTATTTAATGAAGTAGTAAGGAGGGGCAGGACTAGATAAGCATGGCTTCTTTCTGTCCCTTCTCGGACATATAATATGTTGTTTTGTAAATGAATGTGTTTTTAATTTCTGTTCGAGACAAATAAAAAATTCAATTCAATTCAATGTTATTCTACAAGGCCCACGGTCACAGCCAATATGCTTACAGTACACTCCTGCTGACCTTGCAGATCAAAGCCACTCTTTCCCCTCGCTTGGCACACAGTTTGACCTGGAATAGGTTCTGGAATGGGAAAGAATATCCCCCTCGATTTGCACATGGAACACCTCAACAACTTTTTGAAGTCTTTCCTGAAGCGCAGCGGTCCAAACATGACCGAGAAAGCAGCAGACAGGGCCAGCAAGTCCACTGGCATCCTAAAGGACCTTATGGACACCACAGACACAGAGCTGGGTGTCTCAAAGTCCTGCGGCACACATAAAGAAAGTAACTAGACAGAGGACATCCTAGCACTTGTTGAGGTTGTCAGAGAGGCCGAGCTCTTCAGAGACCAACCAGGCAGACAGTTCACAGCGTTCCCCAATTTCCAAAGAAACCTGCTTTCCAAAGTGAAGCACATTGAGTTGTGGGCCTGGATGAGGAGCAAATTGAAGGAGTGGAGGGAGGTCCCCATTTGAAAAGGGACTAACAAAAGAAAGACAGAACTGCTTACCTAGGTGTTCGAACTTTTATCTGTAAATATTTATCATATTTGTATATACTTAATGTTTGGATTTGATTCAGTGTTGTTTTCACATTAAACTTTTTTCATTTACTTCAATGTTGTTTTCATTATGTTTGCTAGTAAATCTATTCCAGAACAAGTTATGTTTCTCCACTATCTGTAAGTTAGTTCATGTGTGTCACTGTCCTCAATGTAAAATGGCAAATTTGGATTAATGCTTCCACAATCATTATTTGAAAAAATAATAGCTGAAAAGAAACACCATCAGACCGTTTTGAAAAACACAAACTTTTAATCAATCGCTTATATGGCAAAACCAATTTATTCATGATCATTTATCCAACTAAACAAGTCCACTGAACAAGACACTCCAACGGCTGAAGTCGACACCCCATCTCCAGAGTCATGTACAAGAGCCTCTAATGGCCTACTGCTGAATGCTATTCCCATGAGTCTGTGCTGCTGTTTGTTGATCCTTTCTCAAAGTCCTCCTCATCTTCCTCATCAAAGTACCCAGTATAATTCATGTCTGGCTCAGTGTAGCTATCCTCTTGATCCTCTTGAGGAGTAGGCTCTATAGCCTCAATATCAGCAAATACTTCACTGATTATTAGCAGAATTTCTCTGGCATGTTTTAATCTGAATACTGGAAGGTTTTTAACAATGTAAGCCAAGTCAAATATGTGTGTGCTGTGTTCTACAACTGCATCAATAAGTTCAGCACCGAATCCAGTACATAATGACTTGCTAGTGTAGATATGTGCTGTATGTTTAGCTAAACAGCTCATGTATTCCTCTAACATGTCACGGATTAAAGATTTCTCCTCCTGTGTTACCACTCTACATTTCCCTTGAAAGCTAACATCCTGTTCTATTACCTCATATTTGGGAATAGGCTCTGCACAACCTTCATGTTTACATGCACATACTGAGTGGCAATAGGTACAGCACAGATGCCCTGGCTCAACACTTGTGGTCTGCTCTTCAAAATGACCGTACAGCGCTTTTCTAAAGCAGCTCTTAGTGCCTGTCTTTTCAAGTTCTTTAACATCTGCATTTACTATTGTAGTTTTTTTTATGGCATACAAAACAGCATGTGACTGCAACCCATTTCTGCCAGCCCTTCCAGCCTGTTGAACAATGTCTTCAACATCCCCTGGCAAGCCATACATGACAACATGTGAAACATTTGGAAAATTCAAGCCCATCCCAAGAGCTATTGTTGCTACAACAACTCTGCAGCTACCCTCTCCATTAAAAGATGCCAAAACTCGGTCTTTGTTCTGTGGCAGTGTGTGACTGTGGAACATTCCTATCAGAAGGTTTTTAGCCTGACGATCTGGGTCTCCGTCGACCCAAGCATCTTCCCCCAGTTCAGCTTTAAGATAGTTGAACACTTTTCCTACTGACTCAAGTGATGTGCAATAGATTATGATGGGTGACATCGATAGCCCCTTATCTTTGACCTCCTTCACTACCCAGTCCATACAGTCTAAGTTGTCGTCAGGAACCAGACTCAGTCCCAGCCTGATGTTTTTCCGGTTTGGGCTAACAGTCACTTGAGCTGCAGCCTCCATACTCAGCAGCTTGGTGACACGGCCTCTGCTCTTGGTATCAGCAGATGCAGTCAAGGCTAACACAGGTGTACCTGAAAAACAAATAAATGCACACATGCATCAACAAACAGTCATTGTAACAACATAGAATTTGGTAGAATTCTAAAAGGAAAAGAAGTAGGTGATTTACAATATTTGCCAGTGTCAGGTGAGGTTAACACTGTTGCTTTTCCAAATTTAATATTGTCTTTAAATGACAGCTAAGAATATACCTAATATTTGTATTCATAAACTTGAACAGCACTAACTTAGATCAAACGGTTCCGGGTTTTTTTTATAATCAGGGCTGTAGTGGTAAAAAAAGGTGGGTAAACTATACTTTTTATACTATTTTTGGGGCAGCATTCTCACGTGGCACGCCGCTATAACGGCGGAGAAACTATAAGCTTCAGTCACCCATATACAAGACAAGATATGAGACTAGAACCGCTTAATCTGAATCATATAATACCGGTAGTATATTTAGACTATGAGTATATCAGGAGGTTCCCCACATTTCTGAGTAGCCAGCCACATAGGAAAAGTAGCTGGTTAAGGGATGGACTCACAAGGGGGGTCCGGGGGATGGTCCCCCGGAAGAAATGTTTGTACATTTTAAAGTAAAATGCATCAATCTGGTGCACTTTGAGAGCAAAATTAAGAGGCTAGAGGTGCACTTTGAGAGCAAAATTAACTAAAATTTTAAAACTCGCCCAATAATAAGAGACTAAACTATCTTCAGAGGTAAGTAAACTAAAAGTGAGTAAACTATATTGGAAAATGGAAAAGGTGCGTAAACTACGTTTACCCGCGTTTAACCAGCACTACAGCCCTGTTTATAATACCCCCCACCCCAACACAACCTTGCAAGGCAGCAGCACAATGCAGACCCCTCACATACAATCAATGCAGATCTGAGGAGACTTACCCCCTTTTCTGAATTACTATTAATTAATAATGGATTTCTTCAAGGAGCGTTACTGAAGTGTATTTCAAAACTCACCTTCTTTGGCAATGGATCGAAGCTCCCCTAGCTTGGCAAAGCTCTCTCTGAAGGCTGGCTGCTTTTTGTCCCCCTCTCCCCTGTTTGAAAGAAAATTATATCCAACAATGAGTCTTGGTAATTAAGTTTACCAATAACGTGCGTAGTTGATAACAGTACAGCAATACAGTTACAGTATCAGACTCAGTGTAAGATGTAGTGTTTAATGTCTTATGTTGTAGGTTGGGATAAACATCAAACACTTCATCTTACAGTAAGTATGAGACTGTAACAGTATTTTTATAAGCCTGTTCATCTTCAGCGATCAGTTTTACAGTCGTTTAACATTCAATTATACAACCATTAAACGTTGTTTAACTTACCATTTGTATGTGACGTGAACTTCATCAACGACAATCCCCACTAGGTTTTCACAGTACACTTTTGAGGAAAGCATATTCTGCCATTTATCGTTAAGTAGCCAAGACTCTGGACTACCAAAAACAAGCTGGTATCGCCCATTGAGGATGTCGGCGTGACCGTCAATTAGGGTTGCACAGTATACCGAAATTTCAATACTTTTTCGATACTTTTTATTAAAAACGGTTCGGTATTGGAAGCTCCCAAAGTTCAGTACCATCACTTTAACTGGTCGTTGCTGTGCTTTTAAAATGAAGTTGCGGGATTCCTCGTCTAATTAACGTTACATGTGACGCAACAAATAAACAAATTTCCCGGTGTCTCTGCCATCACACTGGATTTCAACACTAGCGGGAGACTTCTCCCTCTCCAGCAAATGTACACAAATGTTATGCGTAACGAACATGAATCTAACCGAGGGAGAAAGCTAAGCTAAAGTAGCTAACAATAACTAGCGTGTCAGCGTTAGCTAGCCGACCTGAAAAGCATGTAAACCGCGCTGAGATTAGTGAGAGTCGGTAAAAGGAGGAGAGACCCGCGAGTGCTTGTGCAGAACTGGTGCACGTTGTGTACATCGGGTAATGAGCCGCTGTTATGAAGATTAAAGCGAGATTCACAGAGTTGAGAGCAGACAAACACTCGCAGCTGCATCATCCTCTCCAGTCTGCCTGATGCACGACGCCTTCAGGACCCGTCGGTAAAGCCTGCGCGTGTGGCCTTTGAGTGACACCTGTAATATGTCCCGAAATAACCTGGGTTACCCTTACTATGTTATCGTGTGTTACTGGACAGACACACTAATAACTTTTCAGTCTGAGCCATCTTACATAGCCTACAGTGTGCTGTGCCAGTGCTGCAGTTCATATTTTTCTATTGTGTTCTATTTTCAATGAGACAGGCAAAGGACCTGTCTCAAACATTGACTGATACCACAGGATTGTGCAATGTACATGGCTATATAATTTGTAAAGAGTGTAAAGAGAAATATTGGTATTAAGAGATGCATAGTCAGTGCACATCAGTGGTTTCCAAACTTTTTGTGCCCAAGGCACACCAATGGCACAACAAAATCTCAAGGCACACCTATATAGCCTAAGTTTATCAGTGCAAAATAGCCTCTATTACTCTTATCACTCTAAAAAATTTTTTTTTTACTAATGTCAAATAGCCTACAATTTGACAAAATATATTTCTCTAGGAATTAATTTGAAACTTTGCAAAATTACTACATCAAAGCAGCAACACACCCACTTTTTGTATAGTTTAAACTTTTAGGCTACATTTGCAATTGCAATAATGCAAAATCCCAAGGCACACCTGGACTTGTCCTAAGGCACACCATTTGGGAACCACTCGCCTACATTATGGTGTTGTTCTAACACAGAGAGACATTCAGTTAATATGGCGTTATTCTTCTAACACAGAAACATTCAGTTAGTTATTCCTCTAATACAGAAACATTCAGTTAATATGGTGGTCTTCTAACACCAGAGAGGCACATTTCAAAAGGTGTCCTTCAATCCCACAGTGACTGTTAAGGGTGTTACTAAACCTTGAATTTGTTAATGTGATCAACCTTGTGGACATTCTGTTTCTTATCCATTAGTATCGAGTACCGTATCTGTATCGAGTATCGTGATACTAAACCTGGTATCGGTATCGAAGTCAAAATTTTGGTATCGTGAAAACCCTAGCGTCAATATCTCCGAGTTGCATTAGAGCAGTGACTCCCAGGCAGCTCCCTCGCCTCTTTGATTTGATCTGCAATAAGGGCAGCCAACGGAGACATGATGATCAATATAGGATTGGGCTTTGTCCCCATTTTCTTAACTACCAGTTGGCAGATCAAACTCTTGCCGAATCCAGTCGGGAGAAGAGCGAAAACATCTTTTCCACCCGGAAAAGCCTTCAGTGCCATTTTCTGCGTTTTAATTTTTTTACAAACCCCTGTTAAACAAAAACTGTAGAAGAAGAAAAGCAGCAGTGAGTGTGCTGCGGGGGTGTTCGACTTGTTGACGCCTCGCGTGCCTACGCTCGGCTGCTCTCGTCTGCTTTCCAGGCGAGGCGGCAGTCAACTCAAACGAGCCTAGTGCATTCCTTTATAACTGGGGACTGGTAATCTTACCACTTCAAAGGTCATGAGCTGGGTAGTGACGTCATCAGAGCTGGTATTTCCCATTCCAAACTCGTAGGAGACTCAGCAGCCCCAACCTCAAAATTCCAAGATGGCTGCGCTGTGCAACAACAGTAGTAGTAATCGTAGTAATATTGTTTAGCACTTCTGTTTTGTTTGTGTCTCATTAAAGCCCCATTCAGTAACTTTTCCAACTGCGCCCTCTGCGTGCATTCGTATCGATAACGATATCGCCGTTCAAAGTCAACAAAACACAGCGCCAGAAAGCTCTATGTACATGTTGTGACATCGGGTACTCACCACGTGATGAAATAATAATCCATAGTTCCGTGAAACATAATTTTCGTAGCGAATCCGAATCGAGTTACTTCCTTGCTTTCAGGCAAACAACACTTACGCTGTACAGCGCATGCGCACATCCTTTCCTTTTTTTCGATTGTATTGAAACGGGACGCTGACAGCAAACTGCTTAGTCCCAGTGCTGGCCAATGGAGGGCGGTGTCGGATAAATAAAGCCGAGAGTCTTCCTATTACCAGTCAATCTACCATGTCCTGTGACTAAATAGCTGTTTTTTTACAGTAAAAAATGTCAAAAATCTTACTGATTGGGGCTTTAAATCAGCTGTACACACAGCACTGCCTAACTTCTATGTGTGTGGACATGAGGCTGCAGTGTTTGTATGCGCAAAATGCCATTGTCAATTGTTATTGCTAACAATGGCTAGCCTGGCTAGCGACTGGATCTGATGAACAGTGAACTTCCCAGCTCAAGTTTTCTGCAAATGGAACGCTAACAAAACGGATGTTATATCATTTAGCCTCCACATCCCAGTTATTTTGCGATAAAGGAACGCACGATGGTCTCTTTTGATCTCGCGAGGTTATCCATCTTGCAAGCAAGGTTAGCACATTAGCACAACACAGAACACATGTATCAGACAGAAACAAATTTAAAACGTACCTCGTAGGCTGCTTGTTACTAAAGGGGATAAAACGTCTTGCTTCTAGGTCCTCCTTCCTCTAGGCTGCAGGTTCGGAGTTTAATCTTTTATTTGCTTTCTTTGGTGAGCTCTTGGCTCCGTCGTGGCTCTTTGGTGCTCTCTCTGCTTGCATGTATCAAGGTGTGTGTTACGTTCTCAATTGTCCGATAAACACGGGTGCGTCAGATTAGTTCCGCCTCTAGACTACGAGATTAACGGTAGGACCAAAACAAAAATAAAATTAGCAGGATGCCAACTACAAATTTAAAACTGGCGATGTGAGGCAGTTTACAGTGGTGATCTAGATGGTGATCTACAGTAGGCCGCGGCAATGTTTTTATCTCCTTGTATTCACCTTATTCACCACGCCCACTTTTTCTCTCTTCCGCGTTCGACGCAACGTATTTGTTCTTCCGGTTCAGCGCTAGTTGGCGGCCATTTTCAAATTAAAACGTCAGTATGATGAAGTTTGGCAACATTCAGAATTAAGCTACACTGCGGCCAACATCAGTTACATGTTCATAACTGAATCGTTACTGCTGCGAGGAGCCGATGGCTGTACCCGGTCGGCTTTTTGTTGTGCTCAGCCACAAGCAGCGTCTGGGTGAACGTTACGGGAAGTGTATTCCACAGTCAAATCAGCCAAGCCAAGTTTGTGAACTCTGGCCCTCTTGTGAAGAAACATCCCTCACAACAGAGATGTCGTAGTGCTTCTTTTACACCCTGCAGTTTAAAACCAGCCAAAAGCATGTAGTTATGTAACTGGGAGAAGACATATTAATCACCACCATCTCCATCCATCTCTTTGACTTGTGCCCAAGGGGTGCAGACATACTGTATATATAGTGGTGGGGTGAAGCTTTTGCTCTGGAGATGCTGGATGGATGCGGGATGCTGGCACAAGGTGAGTGAGTGATGACTGCACAAGTGTGATTTAAGCTGTGGTGATGGGGGCTTTATATAGTACCAGGAGAAGGGCATTTATGATGTAATAACTGACGTCATTTGGGCAGTCATAGAGAAGGTGACGTCGGGGATGGTGACGTAATTTAGTGACGTCATTTGGGCTGAGGGGTATGACAGCATGGGGTGCTCTACCTATGCCTTTTGGTCTTCCATGATTGAAATTCAGTCTAGACTACACTTCAATCATGAGAGACTTGTAAGACATTTTAACAATCTCTATTGAATCAGAATAGACAGTTTGAGTATGGCGTATGACTCCATGATGTGACGCTCCTCTTGCTATGAGAGAGGGGGGCGTCAGTGCTGTATGAGATAGAAAATCCCCCAAGTACAGTATGAATGAATAGGTGGTGTGAGTGACCCTCCACAACGCCATACTTGACTGGGTTAAGTGCACTGTGGGCTAAGAATAGCATTTCTGTGGCAGATTATCGGAGGCTATTAGCACACAACGCCAGAGGGCAAGGAGATGGCTGCTGAGCCTGAGTCCGGGGCCTTCCCCACTCGCCATTCGTGGGCTCTGTGGCTCATAGATACAGTTGGTCTGTGTGTGGGAACACCCACAAAATGTTACTACGGCTGGTGCGCGAGACTAGACGGTGGGGGAAAACCCACCAATATATTTCAATGGGCTGACTCACCAAAGGACGGTGCTGCGGCTCTACACTACATGATTGGGGATTCTAGAGCAGGTACACATAGACGTTTGTTCAGATGTGCGTTTACTGCGGGGGTTGAATCCCCGTCTGCCTGGGCTGGGCTAGCAGCTAAATGCTAACTATGCTGAATGGGGATAACGGGAGGATTTCCCCCCATGCTGACCCATTGACCACACGTCTATGATGAGACACCGCCTGAATGTAGGCTACTGTATATGAAACCTTCAATTGTGAGTTGTTTACATCCAGATGAGAATACAACTTGACCAGTAGAGTACGGTTCACTGATTACCTATTGTAGATTTTTCTCATAGGCTAATCATTGACACAACAGTAGCTATGTGATATAAGGCCAGAAGCCTTGTCTAGATTTATAGAGAGCCAAAGTGGAACGTCACTTCCTGTTTCAGCACTGTACCAGAGATTTTCATCCGCCATTTATTTTCCCATAGACATTTTGCAAAATGCTTATAAAAATAGTTTTACTTTGTCAAACCAAACGGTTAAGATATATTTAGAAACAGCTAGAGACCACACAACATTTAACTCAGGCCAAAACGTTAAACAATCGTGGATTTAAAGAAAATATTTTTTCTGGGTTGTTTTTTTAAGTTTTGGTTGGAGTGAAATGTTCTATGGTCTCTCCCGATTCTAAATATAGCTGAACCGTTTGTGTTGACGAAGTAAAAGTATTTTTTACAAGCATTTTACGAAATGTCCTTGGTGAAATAAATGGCGGATGAAAATATAGTGCTGAAACAAGAAGTAGGCGGTCACTTTGCCTATATAGAAGGTAAGAAAGAGGATAGTTTGTCTGTGTGTCTGACCTTTACAGAAGGGCTTCTGGAAAGTGTTCCTGGACAGTGTGAGCTACAGGGTGAGGCCGTATGGAAGGGTGCCACTCAGATGTTTCAGTTGTCAAGAGTATGGTCATGTAGCTGCGGTGTGTGGAGGAGATAAAAGGCGTGGTTGTTGTGGGAAGGATGATTGTGATTCAAAAAAACGAAAAGGACAGCACTCCGAGCTCAAAGATTTATTGCTACACAAAACTCCCACAAGGATGATTGTGAAGCAGTTCCAGTGCTGTTTAGGGACCCCAATCTGCAGAAATATTCAAATAGAATAGGCAGAAATAACACATTGCTGGATGCAAAAAACTGCATGGTTTAGGCCAAAAACTACATGGGATTAGCATAGAGTGGGCATCTCTGTAAAGGGGAGACTCGTGGATACCCTAGAACCCATTCAAATTCACATGAGAGGTCATCAGACCCATGCCAGTTTTTCCCTTGCCAAAATGGAGCCAAAATTTGGAGCGTTATTTAGCCCCCTTCCTGACAATCGAGCATGCCATGGATGGTACCAATGGAGGCATTTAGGGTTTCCATGTACATAATTAAATGATATTGTGAGTTTCATGTGCCATTGTTTCAAAAAAAGAATCAAATGAATACAATTTGATAAGTTCACAATACTGTAGCCCACTGTATTATCCCACACCTGATGGGAGGCAGTGACTACACACTGCTACTCGCTCTTGGATGCACATAGCCTATCTAAAATGCTACTGATGTGTAGCAGCATCAAGCTAGTAGAAAAACTGTGATAAATTAGAGAAGCAGCTACATCTATTAGGTCTTGTTAGGTTTGCTAATACCACCTACTGTAGGCATATGTCTATTATTGTCTACCATGGCACTCAGTCAGTGTGCTTGTGTCTGCACCACCCTGTAGGCATTCCCTTCCTGGATGAGACATCTTCCCATAATTCAATTCATGACCACTAGATGGAGCCAAATGTATATTTGGATCTATGATTTGGATTGAATGGTAACACCTCTTAAATTCACCTGTGGGTTTTGACCATTGTGACTTTTTTGTAATGTATTGGACCATCATTATCACATAGTAGGCTTATGGTAATTCTAGCCACAGAAAGTATATAACAGCACATGAGTTCATGCCTGTAAGAAGACTATAATGAAGAGATCAGGAGGGGAATCATAGGGGCCAGAATGCTATCAATACGAAGACAGATGGCTCCCCCTGCAGTTCACTGTTGATGAGGTGAGAAAATACTGTTCTAACCACAGACTGTAGCTTAGTTTAGTTGAATGCAATGAAAGAAAGAAAGAAAGAAAGAAAGAAAGAAAGAAAGAAAGAAAAAGAAATAAAATGTTATACATTTGTGGATAGGAATGGGAAATATATTTTATATCTGAATTGGATGACAGAATCCAAATGTTATAAGAACATCTTACTATGTCGATATTATGAATTAGGTTTGTGTTTACAATGTTACAAAAGAGATTTTAAGTTTAAATGTGATATTGAACAAAAGAGACACTTGCAGGTAGTAGTCTTTATTATCCCCGAGGGGGGATTCTTCTGTGGAAAGAAGACAAGTCAAAACTCAGTAAGCAAACCTGCCATTTAGGTAGCCAGCCATATAGATCTCCATAGCAACGGGGAGTCTGAACATGTGAGACTAGCCTGTAAGCAATTCTTGAACATTTTTTTCATTCCTTGGCATTGGCACTCCCTGGAGGTCCTAGCTGAGGTCATAAGGTCCTTGACTTTGAAGTGGAAGTGTCAGACAGATCCTTCTCTCAGAATTACAGAATTGTTACTCTGGAATTACCAGACTTCTTGTTTTGTTACCCTGTAACTACGAATTTTTTGTTTTATAAGTAGCCTACCAAATTAATTACACTGTAGCGGGCTGTAAAATAAAACATAACCCAATTAAAGGATGGGTTTACCGATGGGGAATATGAATATATATTAATTCTTAAAAAATCTTAAATTTCGAATCCGTTGAAATTTTTGAAATTGCTTGTTCACAGCCAGAGAAAAAAAAAAATGAAAAAAAAAAATGAAAAAAAAATGGGCCAGGTGACGCGTTTCGACGCGAAACGCGTCACCTGGCCCAATTTTTTTTTTTTTTTTTTTTTTTTTTTTTTTCTCTGGCTGTGAACAAGCAATTTCAAAAATTTCAACGGATTCGAAATTTAAGATTTTTTAAGAATTAATATATATTCATATTCCCCATCGGTAAACCCATCCTTTAACATAATTAAAATAAATTGTTTTTAAGTTAACAATGGAATCAAAGAGAGTACAATCCATTTGTTTAAACAATAGATGCTTGTGTCATTTACTTAAAGGAGAATTCAGTTTATTTATTTTTTACAACCTGGCCATCACATTTTCTGCTTGCAAAATAGATTTTAAGTTTAAATGTGATATTGGACAAAAGAGACACTTGCACTTGCTTACAGACTTTCAAGGTTCAAGGTCTTTATTATCCCCGGGGGGCAATTTGTGAAGCAGCCAGTAGAAGCATAAAAAGACAAACAGAAACAACATTTGTTTGTTATTTAACTATTCAAACATTCTTTACTAACACGAGGGTCCCCATCTGGGAACCCATCGGTTAAACAGATTTTTTTTTCTCTAACCTCTGGGGGCAGCCCCATTGCAACAGGAACTCAAGAGGCGCGGTCAGCAGCATATGTAATTTCACACTTACTTGTCTGTGAATAGTCTAATAAGCAAGGCCGGAACAATACTGACATGGACCCTGGGGCTATGCATTTTTTAAAGGCACCCCCATGTCGCCGTCGAGCCCCCCCCCCCCCCCCCCCCCCCCCCCCGCCTCCATCTCCAAAACAACGATCGCTGCACTGCTTACACACACGACACATCTTATTTCAGAGAGTGTATAATGAAAGCCTGCTAAAGCCTGAACTTAGCTAACTTCTCTGAGCTCAGGGCGATAATAATCACATAATACGTTTCACTGCACTGTTCATCATGCAGTGGTGTCATTTCAGCAAAAGCCAAGGTTTACCCCCCTTTGTGGACATTTTTTGCAAAATCAGCTGTGCAAGAGTCAATTTTGTTGAGTTGTTTCTATGCATTTCACTTGACATAGAAGTAGTAAACTTTTTTTTTTATTATTCCAGTGAATCATAATCATAGTGTTACTTTTTTGTGATAAGTGTTACAACAGGACCTCACAGGCTGTGCATAAAAACGAATGCTGTAAATTGTACAAGGAACCTCTAACCATACCTGTCCACAAGGGGCTGTGAAAAAGAGGGAGATTTTCTGGGGTATCAGTGAATGCCTTATCCTCAATGTACACCCCCCCCCCCCCCCCACGCACACACACACACACACACACACACAAAATTTGGAAGTGAGTTTCGGGAGCAGGACCACGCAATCAATCAGGCCTTCACAGCCACACCTCCCCAGGTCCCCTTTGTCTCCTCTTGGCTCTCGCTTCTGCACCCCTCCCCCCCACCCTCTTGTGTTCTCTCTCCTCCCTTTCTCCGTCTTCTCCTCATTCTGTCTTCCTCTATAGGTAACTAGAAGTAAGGGGTCTGTCGAAGCCGCTTGTCTGCTGGACTCCTCGGAGACCGGATGTAGGCCGGACCCCGCTGAACCTCCCCAAACCACTGACCATCTGCCGAGACGGATCTCACGCTCCACCGAGATGGAGCCCATATACTATAGGCTACTCCGCCGAGATGGAGCTCATTATCCATTCCATTCAAATAAATGGTCAAACTTTCCTGGTTGTTTGTGTGGTCCTTGCTAGTGAATTAATAGAATAAATACAAGGATGTACAGTAAATTACTTTTCTAGTCTTAAATTCATAACTCACAGTAAAATAAATACAGGTAATAATAAGATAAAATAAAAATAAAGATACATTGTACAAAAGATGTGATCAAAAGTGACTAGCATCTAAAATTTACATCACAAAAATGATCAAGTGCAAACATTGAGAGTGTCAGTCAATATTAAATATGGTAGAAGTTTCCCTCTGTGCTTCCACGGCTTGTTTGTGTTTGGCATCAATGTTTAACATGTTTGATAACGTCATTTTCGGTGGGGAGCATAACTTGCAAAACGACATAGCTGGCAAAACGCATAGCTTGCAAAATGCATGGTATTTGCTAATGTGGCTAGCGGTTAGAAACGGGAAGGTCTCGCACTGAAATTTGGCAGCACATCTCTTCTTGGGTCTAGACACACTCCATTTTACAGGTCTCTTACAATATAACTACATATGAACTACAGTTGAACAGACTCACTCCACTTTACAGGTTTGTTACAATGTAACTACATATGAACATCGTTTATAACTATCGGTAATTACTATGTAATTACATTTGGTGTTCATGTGTAATTACAAATAGTTCATATGTAACTAGGGTACCTGTAAAATAAAGGGTTACCAAAAATATTTAATAATACAATAGCACTGGTGCATATAAAAATGAATAGGCTACCTACTTTTGACAAGTGGTGCTTGCTGCAGAACCAAAAGATACAGGCAAGCGAGGAGGAGCTGGAGCTCTCACTCGAAATACAATTGAAATACAAGCCCAGTCTTGCTAGAGCAGGAGATGCTGGAGCCAGACCAAAACACACTCATGAAAATCAAATGGGGAAAAAACTGGAGAAGGAGGAAGAACAATGTCCCTTTATCAAGATAGAAATAGGATAGAATAATTGACTCTTGTGCACAGACTGCTGCTGAAAGCTCGGTCAGTCACCATCTTGCATCAACCTGAACGTTGTGAGGGAATAAAAGTCACTGTCCTCTCTGCCGGACCTGACAACATCTCCACCTCAGAGGAGGCTCTCCCCAGAAGCAAACATTCTTCTGTGGAAAGAAGACAAGTCACAAGTTGACAACTCAGTGAGCAAACCTGCCCTACGAGGAGTCTGAACACGTGAGACTAGCCTAGGCAATTCTTGAACATTCTTTTCATTCCTTGGCATTGGAACTCATAGGTCCTAGCTGAGGTCATAAGGTCCTTGACTTTGACCGGATGAACGGAGTGTCTTTTCCAAATCGGGCAGATCCTTCTCTCAGAATTACAGAATTGTTACTCTTGAATTCCCAGACTTCTTGTTTTGTTACCCTGTAACTACGGAATTTTCCTTTTATAAGTAGCCTGCCAAATTAGTTACCCTGTAGCGGGGCTGTAAAATAAAACGTAACCCAATTAACATAATGAAAATAAATTGGTTTTAAGTTAACAATGGAGTCAAAGAGAGCAATCCATTTGTTTAAACAATAGATGCTTGTGTCATTTACTTAAAGGAGAATTACGTTTTTTTTTTTACAACCTGGACCTCATTTTCTGCTTGGTTTATGTTGTGCTGATCAGTGATCACTCAGAACAGAAATTTCTGAAAATGATTAAGTATACAGTAGAGCTAGAACGCGCCATGCAACGGCCTGGAACAGAGGCTGATAGGGCATGCGTTATCCATGCATTTATTAAGATTAAACCGGACAGACAACCCTGTATTTATTTTGTCACAAACACCATTGTGTGTTCTCCAAGCATAAATTACACAAGATCTTCCCTTCTGTCTCACCACGGTGTGACAGGTGTCAGATGGCACACTAGCTCATGCCTTTTGGTTCTGCCCTTCACTAATGGGATTCTGGGCCAAAATATTTGATCGGTACTCTTTATGCTTTGTCTGCCGACACTTTTGAAACAGCCGCCGACAGAAATGAGGACTTGAGTCGACACTTTCAAGTGTCGGCGAGCAGTGTCTGCTACCTAGTGAAATGTCTAGTGTCGCTGACTACCTCACGATGTGTCGCGCAAGTCTGATTGGCTATATAGATGGCACGCGCTTGTCTTCCTTGTTTTGGTTTTCACTCGATTGAAATGAATGAACGTGTCCCAGCTATTTTTATCAGCCTGTCCTTGATGTATGACTTCTTGAAAATCACGAAGAACATTGTGACCAATTTCCCAGAGAGAGAGGAGGTGAGTTGTGTGTCGTTTATGTGCGTTCCCTCTCTTCTCTTGGCTGTCTACTACTTAGTGTATAGTGTTCGAGTGTCACGTGACCGTTGAACCAAGGCGAACATTCACTGAAGTACAAATGCAACACCATGAGCGACACTTTCTTTTTCGTCTGCGACCATGTGCTGAGCGACACTTTCAGTATAAATTAAGCTTAAGGCCTACAAGATAACCCTGCAGTCGGAGGCAGAACTTGCCATCTTGGGCTGCTCGGAGCAGGGCCGTATCTTGCCCCTTTCGGAACTGCTAACCGCTAACGCTACGCAGTCCCTTATTAGTACACCGCCGAAATAGCGTCCACAGCGAATCAGCGACAAACACTCGTCTTCTTCTGCGCTGCTGTCATAGCGCTCGCTATCACTTCCGGCCCCAGCAGCGCAGAAGAAGACGAGTGTTTGTCGCTGATTCATTTTGAGGAAATGACACCCGGGTTTCAGTGAGGGATTAAACATGTTTATTAGTGGCGCTATTGTTTCAACACCATGCGCGGAGGTTCACACAACCCTTTTCGCTCCCTAAGTACATTTGAAATTTCATTTGCGAAACTTTATCGAGTAGTTTGAAAGATTTAGCAGACGGAGCGACCTGTGGACGCTACGGGCGCCGCCGACAAAAATTTGAGGGTTTTTTTCCCCCTTTTTTAGCCATATTTAGAGTAATATATAATTTTAAATATATATATATATTTTTTTTACCTTTTTTAGCCATATTTAGAGGAATATATCATTCTAAATCAACATTAGGATTATACTGTTGTGATGTCATTATTCAGTATATTCTCTTTCATGTCACCACCTGCTCAGCTCTCCTGTCAACATAATTGTAACTAACAAACACAAACTGTTTTAGCCAAATTCATATCAAAATGACACCTACAAACACAGGTACACAACCCAAGCCGTACACAACACACAAAGTCATCATCGATAATAAAAAAAACATACAGAGGGACCTGTTGGCTGGCAAGAACATGTATTTATTGTCATTGACCAAAAACAATAATCGGAAGGGATGAGAAGGATGTGAGAGTGTGTGAGTGTACTTAGGCTTCTGCAGTCAGTCAGTCAGTCATCATCTGTTGGCCCACTGAAATTGATTAGACATTATTGATTACATTACATTATAATGCTTGAAAATAATTTGGAATGAAGGGTTCAAATTATTGAATGTGATTATTATCAAATTATAGGCTAGCAAGAGTAATGCAACAATAACAAATACATAGATGACACAAACATGTGGGCTCATGTACTCTTCAAATAAGTGAATGAAACCCTGCATAATGTAAAAACATTATTTGATATGGTTTAAGGCTTCAAGCTACTGAATAGTGCGAAGGATGCCTATTGCCCAGTATCAAATACCCACCTCGGTCAAATCTAGTCTACTACAACACATACAGGTGCATCACCATAAATTAGAATATCATGACAATGTTCTATAATTTTTTATCAGTTATCAAATATATATTACTATAATTATACTATATATACAGTGTATATATACAGTTTAGTATATTCCAAATGAAAAATAACATTTATTTATTCCTGATAGGAACGATTGAAAAATAAAATAAAATATATTATGTTGTTTTTAACTTTACACCACCTCTTTTTGTTACTTATTGGGTCATGAAACTGAAACCATGCATGAAACAGCCACCTGCATACCTGACTTCGGGAGCTTGGCAATTGGCATCATGCATGATTAGCCAGTAGCTTCCCAATGTGTCACACAGGTAACGTTACTTAAGAGACAGACTAGACACTTACTTTCTTGGTTGTTGCTAAAAAATCTGTCAGTGTCACTCACTCACCTCGTCTGTCGTTCACTCGCTCACTGTCTCGCAATTCGCTCACCTTCAATTATCTCGCCAGGCAGACAGACGGTCATCACCACCATGCTGCTGCTCTCTCGGAATCAAGTTACCGCGGACGCGGCGTCAGATGACTTCCTGCCTGACCTGCCTTTCGTTTCAAAATAAAAGCGATCCCGTGTTTTTCATGCTTTTCCATGCAGCTTTTTTTTTTTTAATTCTCTGAAATATTAGGGGAGGTCCGGACCTCCCCGTCCTCATAGCTAGATACGGCCATGGCTCGGAGTCCTCTCCGAACTTCCCTACAGCTGTGCAACAATCTCCGACACAGGGGACAACTGTCGCCAAAAGACTCATTCTGAAGAAATGGAAGTCCTCCTCTTCACCTTCTTTTCAGGTGTGGCTGATGGACATGATCTCTGTTATACAGATGGAGAGACTCAGATTCCTGAGAGCCAACTCGCTTAAAACATTCTTATCTGGGACCCATTTTTGGCTTAATTTGATGAGGTTAAGAATGACAAGTGACAGATGCTAGGCCTAGGGGCGACAGACCTGCCCGGCTGGTTTCATATGGACCGCTAACACCCCTTGCATGGGATGAGGGATCCCAAGCACAATATATCTTACAAGCACATAAGCACCTTATTAGGCGGCTGGTAGTACCGACATTGTAATATTGAATGTCGATAATGTGTGTATGTTTTTCTTCTTTTCTTTTCATGGCCCATGTGTCTGAGCCTATATTTGTTTGTGTATTGTAAAAAAAAAAGAAAAAAAAAAAGAGAAAAGAATTGCCTACAGGGCAGCTTTGCTCACTGAGCTTTGACTAGACTTGTCTTACACACACGCGCGCGCGCACACACACGCACACACACACACACACACACACACACACACACACACATACACACACACACACACACACACACTCGAACAAACAAACCAGATTGCTAAACTCTCACTTCCATAGTAGTTATTTTTGGTTTGGCTTAATCAGTCATCATCAACAACCTCATCAGCTTACGTTACAATACTTTTGCATGCTAAAATAAAGCTGATAATGTACAATTTGATTCAAGGGGGGGAAAACCCTTTCAGAGTACAACACAAACTGTCTATTTTGCTGCAACTCGACAGTGCTGCTTAATCCAGGACCTTATTTCCTGGAACTCTTGAGAGTAAAAAACTGGTCCATTGGAGTGAATGGAGATGTCGGGACTCTTCTATCTACTACTACTATCTACTCTTCTATTAGCAAACCCCCCCCCCCCCCCCCCCCCCCCTTTCCGGACGGCCCCGTTTCCTTATTTCCATTTCAAGTGTACTTTACACCCTGAAAAGAGAACTTACTGGTGCAACAACAGGCTGTGACTTGTAAACTCGTGGGGAGGCGAAGGGGGGGCGGGATCCCCACTGACCTAAATATAACCAGTGCCTGCCCACACACGCACACGCACACGCACGCGCACGCGCACGCACACGCACACACACACACACACACACACACACACACACACACACACACACACACACACACACACACACACACACACACACACACACACACACACACACACACACACACACACACACACACACACACACAGGGGAAACAGTTTAAAGGGGGAGGGCAGCTTTCTGTTTTAAGGAGGGGTTTTAAGGAGGGGCTCAGTTCATGCGGAGACAAAAAAGTGGTGCCTACCAGAACGCACAGATTACTGGGAGTCGGAATCAACACATCTTCGACTGCTAGCAGCTGGCTCTTCACTTTAAAACTCAACTTTGGTTTGACTTCAACATTCAACAAGGTGAGGCACGATATCCATTAAAACTCTGTGTTAGATTATGTATCACTAGATGTGGAAGGAGTGCTGGCATACTACAATGTTTCGTTCAAATGGGCTCGTTTTTACCGTGAATACGAGACCGGAAGTTGTGTAAAACAATTATGCTTGGCATTCAAGTGGTCACGTCGTGAACTTGCGCAATTGACTACAAGCCACCAAGGCGAACAATGTAGCTACCACTAGCTAGTGAGGTTAATACAGGAAATGCATAATGACAGAGGAAAACAAGATGAGACTGTTGAGAATATCAACATGTTCCTCAGACATATTATAAAATGACTATGGGAAGCTATCTACAGCTAAAATAGCTGCATGTTTGTAATAACAGTGTCTGTAGCCTACAGGTTGAGGACACTGACTTAAATTAAAGACAACTTTGCCTAGAAACCTTTCATGTTGGCATAACCTGTTATGTGCCTCATCTCCAGATAAGAGTTTCAGTATCAGTAGAGTTTAGCTAGTTTAGTTTAGTTTAGTTTAAAGAGAAAGAGTTTATAGAGAAATTATGATATGATGAATGATGATCATGATATGAAAAGTTGATGAATTAGAGTAATTTAATGTGATCAAGGGCAGATTAGAATAGAGCAGGGGTGGGCATTTTTTCCCCCCCTGAGGGCCATACTGACATAATTACATCAAGTAAGTGAAGGGCCACACATTGGAGATTATACCTGCCAACACTCCTGATTTTCGCGGGAGTCTCCCTATTTTTAACCCTCTCTCCCGTTGAGATTGGTAATTTCTTGTTAATCTCCTGATATAATAGTGATACAAATCCAATGGCTGTAGCAGATGAGATTTATTAACATAATTCTGCCTTTTATTGAGTTTTTGGGGGTCGTTTTGTTTTGGGCATGGGTAAAAAACAGTAATTTCTTATACACATGAGATTACTTTTAGATTATTGAAAGATAGCCTATTCCATATTCCAGACTGAAATGTTATAACAGAAGTGGAGTATTGGCCAGAATGACATGAACATTTGGACAATTATTCAGTGGGTATCTTGCATGGGGAGACCGTGCAGTGAAAGCGTTTTCGCCATCCATTTTACTGTATGAGAACGGCTTCCTCGCGCTTTTCCCTCCAGTTTTGGCTCGCCTCTTTCTACTGTGGAGAGACATGTCGCCACTCAGTGGGTCGGTAAAATAGATTATACACATTCAATACCTCCAATATTTGTATAAAAGACGTAAAAGGGTTGGATCCACGTCCCACCGTCAAAAAAAAAAAAAAAAAATTTAAGCCGAGATATCTCGTCTTTGGCAGTCAACCGTTGGATTCTGTAAGCCGAGATATCTCGTCAATGGCAGTGAAAGTGTTAAATAATGTGCTTTATAAATAAAGTGGATTGGATTGTACTTTGCTGCGGTACTCCTGTCGTGGTACTGCTATGCGGTAAAAGTGGGGGCTTTTTTAATGTTCCTTTGTTCACCCCCCCCCCCCCCCCCCACTGCTGCCACGGCAGCACAGCAGCGCCTTGGAATTAGCCAAATTAGATGAGTAACAGCTGTACACTACACACTAAACACATATTGGTGCGTTTGACTCTCTTTGAATTGTGTTTTGTCACCTGGAGATGTCGATGTTTGCTACAGCAACGAGGGAGCTGGTGAACCAAGTGGACCACCCAACAGGCCTGTTCCGTCCCGGGTCAGGAACTCTCATCAGTGTTCAGAGTGTAAACAACAGCCAAAAACTCAAGCCCCTGACACTGGTCAGAAAACAGAAAACCTTTTTCTCCACTAAATACAAGATCGTCGACTACACCATTCCTGACCTCCTAGGTGCACCAACCCTCTCTGAAGGTACTCAGACACACACACACACACACACACACACACACACACACACACACACACACACACACACACACACACACACACACAAACGCAAACTGTGTACAGGAATACAATCTTTCTCTCCCCATCTCCTCTGCCCAGATGTCAAACGTAGTTTGATAACATCCGATGATTTCCTGGTTGACCATCATCACCGTATGGATTCAGAAGTGGATGGCAATATGACTCTAGACATTCCTGATGGGACAGCCTTGGACAGCCTTGCTTCCACCAAGGCGGCAGCAAGAAGCGTACGCAAAAAGAATGTATCATTATACACACTGATGAAAGACAGTGTAAACATCTCAACCATGAACAACTGGTGCAGTGACAGGTATGCTTCTATCTATCTATCTATCTATCTATCTATCTATCTATCTATCTATCTATCTATCTATCTATCTATCTATCTATCTATCTGTATCTATCTATCTATCTATCTATCTATCTATCTATCTATCTATCTATCTATCTATCTATCTATCTATCTATCTATCTATCTATCTATCTATCTATCTATCTGTATCTATCTATCTATCTATCTATCTATTTATCTATCTATCTATCTATCTATCTATCTATCTATCTATCTACGCACGCTCGATTCCTAGGCAGCTCAGCTGCTGCGTGGCCTCGCCTGCCAAGGAATCTCTCATAATCTCGAGAACCGTTTTCCGATCTACTTCACACTTTGAATAAACTTTGGGCACTGCACTAGTTACACTAAATAGCAAACAAGCCAAAACGCATAATTGTGCTTACAAAATGATCGCAGATTTCATTACCTCATTCCTTGACCTCTCGCATGTCTGCTTCTGTTCCCAGGACGATCAACGAAAGAAACAAGAAGTTACTGCCCAAATTGAAGAAGGGGCAGTCGCTGGCGGCTGTCACTGAAATCATCCGCACGACCACCCCTGTCGAGCTTTCAAAATCCAAAGAGATGGAAGGCTCTTTGGGGGGAAAAGTGCAGAAGTTACTCGGATTGTCGCTGGTGAGTGTTTGTTTGAGAAAAGGGAGCACTACATGAAATATAGAGAACACTGGTGAGTGTTTGTTTGAGAAAAGGGAGCACTACATGAAATATAGAGAACACTGGTGAGTGTTTGTTTGAGAAAAGGGAGCACTACATGAAATATAGAGAACACTGGTGAGTGTTTGTTTGAGAAAAGGGAGCACTACATGAAATATAGAGAACACTGGTGGTTTGAGCGAGTGCTGGCATGTTATTGGGATAATGCCTTCACAGATATTTCATTGAATTAGGTGATCAACACCTGCAGCAGGCTCAACTTTAAGATGTGGCGTCACAAAACTGTTCCCCTCCTGATTCTCACTTACAGCAGCCTAAATAAACTGCAACTACGACACCGCCATGACACATCTAACAGGAGCTGTCATATTTTAACATCAATAATTCATTACCACATTAATTTGGAGACATTATAATCACCGTCAATGACATCGACGTTGATGTTGAAACTACTGCAAACATATCTGAAACTGTATTTACCATTTCTGTGCAACATGGGTGTCATGACAATAGACCATTTTCATGGGGGCCATTTTGTGCCGAAAAGGCAGGATAAACACATGTGCAAGCAAAACAGTAATGAGGGTTTCCAACTTACACTCATGGAAGTTGGAAACCCTCATTAGTGTTTTGCTTGCACCCGTGTTTACCCTGCCTTTTTGACACAAAATCTGCCCCCGTGAAAAGGGTCTATACCAGTTATCTCCATAGAGCACCGCCATCCACATCAGCCTGTGGAAAAGTTGGCAGAAGTCATGCACAAACGGTTTCTAGTGTCCGCTCCATAGTTCAGCACTCAACCTCTGATCAGGAGCAGATGGGCCATATTTTACGCCCAGTGCAAGTGCAAGGACAAGCATTATCTTTTGTTAGTTTCTAGCCCTCAACATCTTTTTTCTCTTTTAATTACCACTGGGGTCAGTACATCAAAGGATATGTTTCAGTGACCCAGTGGGGTCAGTACATCAAAGGATATGTTTCAGTGACCCAGTGGCAACGCCCTTGCACTGGGCGTAAGATATGGCCTGATGTTGGACTGGGTCATGCACTCCAGTTTCATTGTGTTCCACTTGCATTCAATGGAGCGAGAGAGAGTCATTCATTATTTGTCACAGGGAATACGATCCACTGGGACTGACACTTTTCAGTTGAGCTCAGATAATAAAGCATACGCAAGTTTACCATGCCAGAGATCTGAGGTCAAACCTCGGGTTTCATAGTTTCCATCCACACCATAACTGCACTTAGAGAAAGAACAATGTCCCAACAAAAATGGGTAAAGAAAATTATTTAACTGCCAGTATCTGCACTGGCATCGGCAGTAAGGAGATTTCACATCTGCTGTGGGTGCATATGAAGTAATTATGAACAGTGTGCCATTTTATCTAAATCCAAAAACTTCTGAATGCTTTCACTGTATGATGTATCCAACAACTATCCTAAATTTATTTATTTATTTATTTATTTAATTAATTTAATGTATTTATTTGAAAGGGACAGTGTACGGTTCAAACATAAATGTCGCCATTTGATTAACAGGGATATAGTGAAAGAGAGACACGGGTTAAATATGACAGGTTGATAGTTTGGTGCTCTGTGTATTTGGTTATAATGCTGTTCCATTATATTTGTTTCAGAAAAAGAACAAATTGGTGGAGATATCCATTACAATCAAAAAAGATGCTGTTATGGCTTACGGCCTCACGGATATAGGAGGTAAAAGTGGAGAAGTGTGTGTGTGTGTGTGTGCCCACGCGCACATGTGTATGTACTGTATATAACTTTTCTGTAATGGTAGCAAGGAAATTCTGCAGTTTTGTATGTGTCATTGTACTCTAGGTGAGCAAATGCAATGGTCAGCCTTAATTACTGATACTTGATTACTGACTGAGGCATGGAGTATCTTTATTGTCATCAGATTAATAATCTGAAACTAGATCTTCACAAGTTGTTGACTTCACTAAAAGAGACTCATCAACAAATCCTGTTTATCTTCTCATTTGTTGTGTGTGTGTGTGTGTGTGTGTGTGTGTGTGTGTGAGACAGTATATGATGACTATATGTTTTTGGAACGTAAGTGCAGAGAAACACAGACCAGAACACACAACACACACATATTATTCAAGTAAGTTATGAATATCTAAAATAATAATAATAATTGAGAAATGCTGTGCAATTTTGTGTGTGGGTTTATGTGCGTGCATGTGTGTGTGTGTGTGTGTGTGTGTGTGTGTGTGTGTGTGTCTTTGTGTCTGTCGTATATATCATTGTAGCGTTCTCGGACTTAGAGTCAGACTCCATTCACACTGAGACAAGTATGTATTCACTCATTTATTTATTAAATGCATGCAGTAAACATTTATTTTAAAGCTAGACTTTGACCAGTACATGTTGACTTCCCTAAAAGAGGCTCTAGTTTACTCAATTTCGCCTCCTCTTACAGGTGTTGTCTCTCTCCATCAAGTGCAATATGGTGAGTGTGTGAGTGCGTGCGTGCGTACGTACGTGTGTGTGTGTGCGTGCATGCGTGCGTGTGTGTGCGTGCGTACGTGTGTGTGTGTGCGTGCGTGCGTGCATGCGTGTGTGTGTGTGCGTGCGTACGTACGTGTGTGTGCGTGCGTGCGTGTGTGTGACAAGTCACTTCTCTTTAGGCCCAGCAAGCTGCTGGAGCCATTGATTTCCAAGTACTCTTGCAGTTACACCTGTCTCTCTGCCACCTTTAGAGTTACATTTGTCTCTCTGCCACCTTTAGAGTTACACCTGTCTCTCTGCCACCTTTAGAGTTACACCTGTCTCTCTGTCACCTTTAGAGTTACACCTGTCTCTCTGCCACATTTAGAGTTACACCTGTCTCCCTGCCACATTTAGAGTTACACCTGTCTCTCTGCCACCTTTAGAGTTACACCTGTCTCTCTGCCACCTTTAGAATTACACCTGTCTCTCTGTCACCTTTAGAGTTACACCTGTCTCTCTGCCACCTTTAGAGTTACACCTGTCTCTCTGCCATCTTTAGAGTTACACCTGTCTCTCTGTCACCTTTAGAGTTACACCTGTCTCTATGCCACCTTTAGAGTTACACTTGTCTCTCTGCCACCTTTAGAGTTACAGAAGAAAGAGGAAATGCTCCAACCTCTGGCTGAGCTGCGACAGTCAAGCCGCTCTGCTTTGCTTCAGAAACTCTGTGAGCTTCTGGATGATGGAGATGATCTAACAGAGCTAGAGGACACAGTAAGATGCTATACCTCCCTATCATGATGATACGACTGTGCTGAAGGATATCAACCTTGAGCTAATGCTCTTTGTGTTTTCTCTCTCTGCTCTCCAAACCCCACTCCCTCCTCCCTGCAACCCCCCCCACTGTGTCTCAGCTGGAGAACTTGTGTGATGGTGACACTTCTGAACCAGAGAAACAGGTGGCCCGTGATATAGTGCAACTGCTCATTGGGACGAGCAACCCGCCCTCTCTCCTGAAAGCTGCTCACCTACTGGTCAGCGCAATGGAGAGTGAGTCAACTCTAAATGTGTGTGTGTCTTTTTGAGCAAATCAATTGCTAATGTACAATATCCTTTTAAATCAATTGTTTTTTGTGTGCAGCACTGCCGGACCCAATCCCATCAGAGCTGGCCAAGTGCAGTCCTGACATCCTGAGAAGCCTCAACACACTGGTTTGTCTATTCTCTTACCAACATCAGTATTCTCTGTTGATTTGCAATATAGAAAAATACGTACATTAACTTTGTTATTTTGCACATGATCCCACACATATCTGAAAACAAATGACATGCAAAAATGTCTCAACCTCAAATCAACTCTCGATAACTGTCAAACTAAATGACTGAAATTAAATCCGTGGTAGAAGAGGCAAAGATAGCAATTTCCCCACTGACAGTAGGATCAATAGACCATAATGCAATGCAGCCACAAAATATGTTGGAATAAGAGGTGTGGCAACATTCTGGGAAACTTAGGAACTGAAGCAGAACAATATTTAGGAATGCATGTTTAGGAAAAGTGGGTACAACAAACAAGTAAATTACACTTGCTCACAAAATAACCTGTGGAATGCATCCAAAGGGTGGATTTGTCCCTTTAGTTTAAAGTTTGCACAAATATTGTTATATTAATATGGTATTCATGACTTTATGAGTAAGTAAATATTTCCTTCTTACTCTGTATCGCACTGGACATTAATAACGGCATTATTTTCTCTCTTGTCTGCCAGGTGAGCAACCTGAAGGAGCAGGGTCAGTGTTCTCCTGGCTCCATTCCAGATGCTGGAGAGTTTAGCTGGGTGGTGAAGATCCTCTGCTCAGCCAGTGACACGCTGGAAGAGCTGACTGAGCTGTGTGAGGAAACACGAGTCCAACCAGGAGTGTTCCTGCTGGCTCTGTGCATCACTGTGCAAGGCCTCAGCATGCTGCATGGGTAACTGTGCAGGGTGACCTTCACCTGCTCTGCTTTTCTGAAGCCACTTTTTAGATCCATCTATTGCAGTGCCCTTTCAAAACATGTGTTTGGAATGTGGTCCATTCCATAAAGCAGGTTGAGTCTGTGATAGGAAATGCAGTTTTCTGTTCCAGAACAGCTTATCTGAGTTAGTTCAATCAACGCTGACTATGTTCACCCTGAATTAAGTGTGTGCATAGTGAATGAAAAAAAGAATGACATCACAGTGTTCAACGTAACATTTTTCCCTCACTGGCTCACTTGGCAAGTAGATCGGAGTTTTACTGGCACTCACTCGCAGCAGTGTTGGGGGTAACGCGTAATGTGATTACAGTAATCACATTTGTCGGTAACGAGTAGTGTAGGGCATTACGGTTGCTAAATCCACTAATCACATTACAGTTACTAATCAAACACTTAAGTCGTTACTTGCGTTACATAAGTTCTTCAATTTTCAGCAGGATCGGGTTTGAATCTGCAGAATTATGGCGAAAACATCACATGCTTTCACTCACTCGATTGCGCAACACAACAGTTGACTGTAAACAGAGTGAGGTCGCTTTCACAAATAAGCTGTTTGGTCCGCTTTAAACGCGCCAGAGTTTGTTTCCTCGGATAGTCCGCTTCGTTTGGGGTGGTGTGAAAGCGCAAACGAACTCTTGGCGGGAAACAAACAAGCGAACTCTGGCCCGCTTGAAAACGTAGGTCTCTGTTCGCTTCCAAGTGAACCCTGGCGCGGTTCGTTTGTTGTGTGAAAACAAACCGGACTAAACACGAGCAAATAGGAAGCGCCAGTGCATCTGATGCACTCATGAGTGGAAGACGGTAGAAGGGAGCAAAACAAACACTGCGGTGCACACACGTGTACAGTACCTGCGCGCCGCGTGACGTAGGTCGTCATATCAACACATCAACAGGGCTTGCCTTCCCCTTCGGTACGTACTGCCTCGCTCGTCTCATCTGCAGAATGAAATGTTCAACAGCTTGCTGCCTCATCTGCTGCTCATATTGGGCACATTCTTGTAAAATATTTATTTTATAGTAAAGGAGCGTTCACACCGACATATTAAAGTTTTTCGCTGGCATCGAGTTTACATACAAAGTCAATGCAAACAAGCGATTGAGCGTATATTCGCCTGGGAGAAAAATCGCTAGGCGTCCGAGCGTCAGAGACTTTTGCTTGTCGCCCGAGATGAATTATCCCAACTCGAACGAAAATGACGCTGGCAAAAATCGCTGGCTGCTCAATGCTGATTGGCTGCCGTGTGAGTCAAGGATCACACTGGCTTGGAACAAACCAACCGCTGGTTTATTAGTGTGGCAACAAATCGCATTGACAGGCTGACAGCTGACATGAAGTGAAGTCTGTACTACCGCTATAGATACACAAGCTCGCGTTAGGAGCACGCTTAGTTTGTAAACAACTACGGTGGCTCGTAGTGGACAAACATCATGACATTGCGTTTTCATCCTGTCTAACGTTGTGTTGTTCAGTCAGCCCTCAGCCAGGCAAGAAGCCTGCTGAACAGGAGAGATTTTCTCTATTCTGTCCAATAGACCAAATCACCGGGGATGTTTACATTTACTTCGGGTTACCCCTGGTTCCGGTTACCTCCGCACAAACTGACGTGTTGAAGACAAAAACAGACAAAGAAGACAAAAAAAGGTTCGTTTCTGTTGTGTTGTTGGGTGTCCAGTGACCATAAAGAGTGGGTCAAGATTTGGATTATTCTAAATTCCCTCTGCAAAGGGCAAACATGAGCAAAGAGAACTCTGGATTCGGCAGCACAGGCTTACTACAGCTACAACATCCGGGTTCCGAGCTGTATCCGAGCGGCGTCAGTAGCCTCTGTCTGTAACGTAACGTTAACGAGTCTGCAAAAAAACAGCGAGTTTGACAGTTGTAAACAAACGTTATTAGCTAGCTAACACTACATAAAACAAACACAGAAGAAAGGCTAGATACGTCGGACAAGCATGTTTACCAACCGTTTGAACATTTAAATTGAAAGTAGTCTGCCGAAAACAACGAGAGTTTGACAGCATTTATTTGCAAACACGCAAATTTAAACCTGCCGCCTTCCCGAAGTGGTACCCGGAAGTAAATGTTGTTTACATGATGACGTCACGGTGATTTGGTCTATAGGCGAGTGACTATTTCGACCACGTGACATTGTTCAGAAAGTTTGCTGCGCTTGACAAATTGCTGTGTGAAAGCGAACCGGACCAAATGAAAATTGCAACAATGTTGCAAACTCACCCCCCCGAATCGCACCGAGTCCAACAGCTTATATGTGAAAGCGACCTGACGTCTTTGTGTGGCTAGAATGGATGGGCTGGGCGGAGGGGAGGAGTCACGATTGGTTAGGTTTTAGGCATGAGGAGTGACAATTGGTTCATCCCTCCAGCCGATCAATTTTAAGATAACTTCCTGAAACTATGGTGTCCGTAATGGCTGGGGAAAATGGCAACGCGCAGTCTACAACTTTTGACGGGTGGATTAGGCACATACTTCGAATTTGTTACACGAAAGGACAGGAATGTGATGGTAAAGTGGAAACTTTGCCCAGGCCAGAAGCAATTTATCCACCGCTGGACATGAAATCTTTCCAAGCACCGGAAGGCAACATGTTATGCTAACGACACAAAGCTAGCAGCTAAAGGGACCCACGCTGAGTCGACCTGTGTAGCAGCAGGTAAGGTGCAAAGAGAGATATAAACAGGCTTGTTGCATTGTCAGAGGACATTTTGCCAGTGTAAGCTACATTATTTCTATGGTGAAGGCTGTGATTCACGTTATTTTCTAGATACAGATAGCTTTTATTTTGAAGGCTGGCTATGGAACGGTTGTGTTGTGTTGATGGTGGAGAGCCTGACGCGCACCCGGCATGAATAATAAATCCTGGCGTCTCGCGTGGAGTCGTCCAGAGTTGGAGTTGTCTCTGTCAGAAACAAAGGTATTGTGTATGTCCTCCTCATTATGATATGGATGTGTGCTGATATGTGGGCATACATATGTAGCGTAAGGTAATGGTAACTGACAATGCATCTCAAGTGATGTTTAGTAACGCAGAATTAATGTAACGAGTAGCGTAACAAATTACTAGATCAAGTAAAGTAAGGCATTACTTTTCTTTAAAGTAATCTGTAATGTGTAATATATTACTTTTTTGAGTACGGTAATGACTCAAATACTAATCTTAATAAATAATAACTAGCTTTTTCCATAATTCTGGTGATTTATTATACATATGTACAACAGAGAAGTTCCCTTTTAGAATTGGTTGTTTTCCGGGCTGCACGAAAGGTTACACAGATTTTATGAACTACCACTATGACTTTGTTGCTGATATTCTAAAGGATGCCGCAAGCCAGCTGCTTACACTACTGCTGAGAGCTTCCACAGAGACTGCAGTGGATGATCTGGACAATTTATATTGTATCATATCCTGTTCGATCCAAGTTCAAACACTGTGACTGTGCCACTGTGACTGTGCTACTTTCCAATGGCAACTTCATACAGGGTTGCTAACTCTTTGCTCCTTTGAAAACAAACTCTTTATTCCCAATTTAAATTGGAATTTCCATTATGATCGAACTCATTGAGTCCAGTGGGTCCATGCAGAAAAGCATATGTAGGAAAAACAACAGGGGCACTAAAAACACGCAGAACAAGAGCACTGGAGCACAATAAGAAACTGATGAAAAAAGTCCAGTGGCTGTACATTTCAAAGATGCACACCACAGTGTCTCTTCACTCAGGTACAGTACATACTGTACATAGACATAGAACACGTCAATATTCCAAGACGTGGTGAAAACATTGACAACCTCTTACTAAAAAGGGAACTATGGTGGATCCATTTCTTGGGTACTATGGCACCCACTGGACTCAATGAAGAGTTCGATATCAGACCCTATTATGAGTGTGATGGAACTACAAGTGGCTTCTGTACTGCATACTTTCGGTATAGTTTGATTTAGATTTTCCTGGAACTAGAAATGGTTTCTAAATATATTCTCTGTAGTCTGAGTGTACTAGAACTACTGTACAAGCTGGTTTCTATATTGTACTCTATATCCTGTGTCTTTTGCGTATATGATATGAGGGAAATAAGTACCTGTGATATGTCTTTCTACTCTCTGTGTACTCTTTTCACTTTACTAATCTTCTTGGATATGATACGACATTCTGATAAGTTTGATGGTTATTTTCTATATAAATCCATTCTTTATTGAAATTTGTACTTGATGCTGTGTCTTAAGATAAACGTATTCTGTCTTTTCACATTGGTAACCTATAAGCGAACCTGGGTCCACCTCCAAGCCACTAGGCGGAGTTAAGTGCACCCATGTATGTATCTATATATACATTTGCTGAGATGTATGCATTTCACATGACCTGAAGAAGATCCAAATCCGAATGAAACGTCTATTTTGTTTTTGGAACAGAAAATACCTGTGTCCTTTTCACTTAATTTGAAATCGTCAGTTAATTTGAAATGAAATGTAGACTTTTTTTTTTTTTTTTTTTTTTTTATATACCAAAAAACATGTTTTAGGTTGAACAAGACACAGACATACATCGACACTGAAAGGAAAAGAAGACAGGGACATAAAGAACTAACGAAAAATAAAACTGACACGGGGGGATTACATTTCTCTGTCTTTGAATCCTTCTTTTTAGATCGTTATTGGATTCTGCTCGCCTCCTGCCCTGAAAGCGACCCACTTGTCCCACCTGCGATCCATTATCTTGGCCTTCGTTCTGATGCGAAAAGTCATTTTTTCCATGGAGTGAATCTCCTCCACTATAGCCATCCACAGATCCGCTCCCGGTGGGTCTTCTTTGAGCCAGCTCCTCGTTATGGCCTTTTTCCCCGCAAGAGTGAGAATCTTAAAAAGATAGATGTCCTCCTTATGTATGGCCTCTTCTGTGATTAACCCAAGGTACACAACCTGTGGCTCCCTAGGGAACTCGTACCCCAAGACTTCTTTTACAGTTTGATTAATCGTGTCCCAGAAAGGTTGTATTTTTATACATAGCCTGAAATGTAGACTTTTAACACGCTGGGATGCAAAGTCCTAGTTTGTCCAGTCCCAGAGGAAATGTAATACACCCTCCGCCACGGCGCCACCCCCGACCAATGCTATTTCAATAGGAGACTCTAACAATGATATACTGTATGTATCTAATAGAAATGTTGATATGCAACGTAGTTTTGGTTCACAAACGTTGACATTCTACGTATCCATGGTTTGCACAAAAGTAAAATACCAACATTTTATTCTGGCGACTGTGCTGTGCTGAAACCAATTTCTTTGCAACTGTAGCCGGTCTCCCCCATCTTCTGTTCATAAAACAGAAAAATAGCTGTGTGTAGGCTATATACAGATCAAATTACACTGTATGATGGCAACGCGAACCATAATTTGAATCACAGCGCAACCGCATGAAATAATCATAATACACTTTTATACCTATAATTCAACACGTAATAGTCTGTGAATAGCCTAATAAGTGTACCTGGAAACATGAAAAATATGCAATTTAATATCGCCCGTAGCCTGCCCTATTGGCTCTGTGTGTGTGTGTGTGTGTGTGTGTGTGTGTTGCTCACTAAATGTTATTGTATCAGTGATGTCACAATGCCTCTGTGTGTGTGTTTGTGTGTGTGTGTGCCTCATTATGATATCACTGATGACATCATCTGTGTGTGTGTGTGTGTGTGTGTGTGTGTGTGTCCTCCTATGACATCACAGTTCAGTCTTGTCACAATGCCTCCTTGTGTGTGTGACATCACTGATCAGTCTTGTCACAATGCCTCCTTGTGTGTGTGACATCACTGATCAGTCTTGTCACAATGCCTCCTTTGTGTGTGTGTGTGTGTGTGTGTGCCCTTATGACATAATATACTGTATGTCATCATCACTGATGACATCGCATCATTAGCTAATTAGCCTAATTAATAAATCCGGCTCCGTCAGGTCACCCGCACAGGTGCCCGACACACCCTGAAGGTTTCAGGCTGATTGTAAAATGGCATAGCTATAATGGCCGAACACAGAACTTGAAACAAACACACAAACATACACACACACTAGGCGATATTGGCCAACGCTGTCACCGCTGGTAAAAAAGTCAAGATAGTTTGTATGTTAGGCTGAAGTACAATGTCTCTCCTATCCTTTTCTTTTTTCTTTTTCCTGCGCCACTCCAATCGCCCTAGGTCTCTAGTTTGTGGTTGTCATTCACAAGTCTGAGATTCTCCTAGAGGTCACAATACAGTGAGGTCAAGTGTCAAAAAAATGGTCTGGCTACAATTAAATGGCTGCTATGAACATCATCACACATAATTGGGCTCATTGAAGCCACAAGAGTCTCAGCTTTCCAGTCATACCTAATTTATACAGTTCAAATGCTGTTTAGGGACCCCAGTCTGCAGAAACATTCTAATAGAATAGGCAAAAATAACACATCCATACTGCATGCAAAAAACTGCATGGTTTAGGCCAAAAACTACATGGGATTAGTATAGAGTGGGATTCCTTTGCCAGTTTTCCCCTTGCCGAAATGTAGCCAAAATTTTGGAGCATTATTTAGCCCCCTTGCCCCTTCCCGACAAGCTAGCATGCCATGGATGGTACCAATGGAGGCATTTAGGGTTTCCATGTACAGTAAATGTTATGAAACAATGTTCCATTAATTGTTTCAAAAAAGTATCGAATGAATAATATTTGGTTTGGTTTGGTTTATTTCCGATCAAGAATACATAAAAAGCATTACAAATTTACATTAATAGAGTAGTAAAAAAAAGTACACAATATGTAAATCGATAATCGATTTGATAAGTTTACAATACTGTAGTCCACTGTATTACCCCACACCTGATGGGAGGCGGTGACTACATGCTGCTACACTCTCTTGATGTTAGGTCTATTAGGTCTTGTTAGGTTTGCTAATACCACCTACTGTATGCCTATTGGCTACCACTCAGTCAGTGTGCTTGTGTCTCTGCATTCTGTACCCCAGGTATTCCATTCCTGGATGAGACATCTTCCTGTAATTCAATTCATGACCACTAGATGGAGCCAAATGTATATTTGGATTGGACGGTAACACCTCTTCACTATACAGCAGAGTTACAGAAACATGAAAATAATAATTCAAACCACTAACCTCTCAGGTTCTCCCTCCGTCTCTACGACATCATAAAAGGGAAATGAATTGCCTGCAGAGCAGCATTGCATTCTGAGATTTGACTAGACTTTTTAACAATATCTCTATTGATTTTCCATTGTACAAATGTCAGCATTATTATGCAATATATATTACATTGCAAGATTTAACTTTAACAAACACATGACCCCCCCACCACACGTATTCTCTCTCTAAACATCTCCCTTTCATTTAGGCCAAAATCAATATACAGTAGCATAGACAATATCAATCATACAATTCAATGGTACATCTCACAAAGTAAAGATATTCATTCACCTTATGTAGAAGAGACAGACAATCTGAACCGATTGTGTTTACAATCAATTGCACAATTACAACAATTTATCCCTGCAGCTGCTTCCAGTGAGTCACTAGCTTTGACCAGATATATCTGGTTTGCCCTAGGTAAAACAGCCGGCGTTTTGAGCAGGAAGTTGCAACACAAAGGGGTCAAGTGGGCGGGGCTACATAAGGTGAATATCCTACCTAGACAAACAATTACACCATTACAGCTAAATTCTCAAAGCTTGGCTCCATCCCCTTTTGGGTCAAATTACTTTAATTCTTATCATGCAAATTTAACTGTATAGAAAACATGTCTCATGGGTCTTTAAAACAAGGTTATGAATTATGTTGCAAAAAACCTCAAGTCTAGCCTCTGTGGGACTATGTGCTCTGTCTCTCCCCTCATTAACTATGCGCTGTTTTGATAAGATAATATAAGATGATAAGATGATCTGTTGGGATAGATCCATCTTTGGTGCAGTTGATTGTTTTCTGTAAATGTTTCCATTCTACACAGCTATGCTACATGCTACAGACAACAAGGTTTGCTCTTCCACATTCAGTTGGCGGGGTGGCGCTGTAAGCGGGCAATTGAAATGAGTGTTACTTTGTGATGTCACAAAATCACGGAAGTCAAAACGGCTTGTTTAGAGGCCCTTTTTCCTTACATGGCTGGTGTGGTTTTATCTGGGGAGGGACCATGTGTTTTGAGACTTCCATGATATTTATTATAGCACGCCCAAGTCCTTCATAATTGATAATCAAAGAAACAAGGAAATCTTGTTTTACATAAGATGGGACTTTTAAATATCTCGTCCAGGAGTTTTCCTCCTGTAGAAGCTCCACCATATCTCAGACTCCGATTTGTATAATAATATATCAATGGATAATAGTTATTATTCTGAAAGCATGTTGGAATCTATTGAAAGAATAGATTGTTTGCTTATAAAGGGGATGGGATGAAAATGAGTTTGTTGGTAGAGGCTGTTCAGAGCACAATAATTCAAAATGTGGGGATGTTCCAATATTTATGTAAAAGGTGGAGTCTTCATACATTGTAATAGAGACTGACTTACAGATGGGACATATGATGTGGCTTTAAGTGCAGTTTTGTTGTCTTGCAATGTAATTAAGTTTTAAATGATCAAAAGTTCATGTCTGCTTATTGGGCAGCTGGTAAACTGGTAAGAGTATTAATTCATATTCTTACTCTTATTCTTATGAATGCACGTGATCAGGCCATTTCTTCTGAATTGCGATGTCATCAGGCCATTTCTCCCCAAACCGGGGCGTTCACATCACACGTTACATGTGTAGGCATGTATGGCGGAAGTGTTCTGTGGTTTCCTCTTCTTGACTAAAATTTGTGACTTTTACACCTAGCTATCAATCTGTCAGTGACAACGGCTCATCGTCAATCTTATCAGCACCCAAAGGAATTTAGAATAGCTGTTTGCTTGGAGAGTTGTTAGTGTGTTTTCAGTTGATCACAAAGCTTGTAACAAAATGAGAAGACAAACAGAAGAAGATTTAAGCATGAAACACCCATTTGCCATTCAGATGATGTAAGTAATTGTTAGTTATCATTTCTACATAAGGCACAACTTTTTTGGTGTCAGTTCTTAACCACTGTTTCACTACTGTCTCACACTAACCCTGTGGTGTGGTATTGCCACCCCATTTTTCACTCAGTCAAAGGGCTCAGATAGGAAGCAGGGCTTTATACTGGAGGGTGTACAAAGTCATTTCTGGAAATGTTCAAACACGGGTAAACCAAAAACCAAATAAAGGATAACTTAATAACGTAACTTAGGACAAGCTTATCGCAAGAAGAACAACCACACGTCTCTTTCTATATTTTTGTTCTTTCACTTCCATGCATTACATTTCCAATGCACACATAGGCTATTCACAACTTAACGTGCATCAGGCTACACTGAGTTGATTTCTCTCCCCCTCTCTCGAAAACACAGAGGCTTCATCAGCAGATAAAAATCAAGCCCTGTTTCCATTTTTCATCTGTGGATTGATTTTGATGTGTCACTATTTTTTTTATTTCTGTTTCTGAAAAGAAAACAGAATTACAAAAAAGATTCAAAACGTGGACCATGAGGCTATGATTAGGCGACTTTTGCAATGTCGTAAAATCCAAAATTTGAAGATGTGGTGGCGCTGATGATAATAATAGCTCAGGCAAATGTCCGGCCCTCTGGCCCTTAGCTTTCTGACAATGTGGCCCCCTGAACAATATAGTTGAATAAACCTGCAGAGTGTCCTTTCATGCAAATCCATTCAGAACTTTTGAAGACATCCTACAGACATGACAACCTGTCCAAGAGGCAGAAACAGGAGGCAAGACGGCAACTAATTACTAATTAACTGCAAAGACCCAGAGATCCAGAGACAAAACAATGTGAGGGCGGTTACATTTCCATTTGTGCTGACCTTTTTTCTTTTTACATAAAATATCAACATCATGCACGTCTGCCTTTTCTACAGTATGTTGGGCCATGGGATACAGTGTGTCACAGCTTTTCTACAGTCTGTTGGGCCATGGGATACAATGTGTCACAGCTTTTCTACAGTCTGTTGGGCCATGGGATACAATGTGTCACAGCTTTTCTACAGTATGTTGGGCCATGGGATACAGTGTGTCACAGCTTTTCTACAGTATGTTGGGCCATGGGATACAGTGTGTCACAGCTTTTCTACAGTATGTTGGGCCATGGGATACAATGTGTCACAGCTTTTCTACAGTCTGTTGGGGCCATGGGATACAATGTGTCACAGCTTTTCTACAGTCTGTTGGGCCATGGGATACAATGTGTCACAGCTTTTCTACAGTATGTTGGGCCATGGGATACAGTGTGTCACAGCTTTTCTACAGTATGTTGGGCCATGGGATACAATGTGTCACAGCTTTTCTACAGTATGTTGGGCCATGGGATACAGTGTGTCACAGCTTTTCTACAGTCTGTTGGGCCATGGGATACAATGTGTCACAGCTTTTCTACAGTATGTTGGGCCATGGGATACAGTGTGTCACAGCTTTTCTACAGTCTGTTGGGCCATGGGATACAGTGTGTCACAGCTTTTCTACAGTATGTGGGGCCATGGGATACAGTGTGTCACAGCTTTTCTACAGTATGTTGGGCCATGGGATACAGTGTGTCACAGCTTTTCTACAGTATGTGGGGCCATGGGAAACAATGTGTCACAGCTTTTCTACAGTCTGTTGGGCCATGGGAAACAATGTGTCACAGCGTTTCTACAGTCTGTTGGGCCATGGGATACAGTGTGTCACAGCTTTTCTACAGTATGTGGCCATGGGATACAATGTGTCACAGCTTTTCTACAGTATGTGGGGCCATGGGAAACAATGTGTCACAGCTTTTCTACAGTCTGTTGGGCCATGGGATACAGTGTGTCACAGCTTTTCTACAGTATGTGGGGCCATGGGAAACAATGTGTCACAGCTTTTCTACAGTCTGTGGGGCCATGGGAAACAATGTGTCACAGCTTTTCTACAGTCTGTTGGGCCATGGGATACAGTGTGTCACAGCCTTTCTACAGTCTGTTGGGCCATGGGATACAATGTGTCACAGCTTTTCTACAGTCTGTGGGGCCATGGGAAACAATGTGTCACAGCTTTTCTACAGTCTGTGGGGCCATGGGAAACAATGTGTCACAGCGTTTCTACAGTCTGTTGGGCCATGGGATACAATGTGTCACAGCTTTTCTACAGTCTGTGGGGCCATGGGATACAGTGTGTCACAGCTTTTCTACAGTCTGTGGGGCCATGGGATACAGTGTGTCACAGCTTTTCTACAGTCTGTGGGGCCATGGGATACAGTGTGTCACAGCTTTTCTACAGTCTGTTGGGCCATGGGATACAGTGTGTCACAGCTTATGTAAGTAGGGTTTCAAGGCCATAATTCTTCCGTCACCACAAACACTCCATCCTTCTGCACTGCATGGCAGAAAAAGATGAGGTGTGAAAACGGAAAGACACACGGAATCTTTTGCACTGGAGATAGAGATCCAAGAAGAGCTGTTAGACACTTACAAAGAAAATGTGATGACTGGTGTGATGTGTGTGTGTGTGTGTGTGTGTGTGTGTGTGTGTGTGTGTGTGTGTGTGTGTGTGTGTGTGCGCGCGTGTGTGTGTGTGTGTGTGTGTGTGTGTGTGCGTGCATGCGTGTGTGAGAGAGTCTACTACTGTGAGAGGGTCTGACAAATTGGAAAACCAATAGGCTATGCAGAGAATCAGAGTTTTTGATCTATTTCACTAATCTTTCAAAACCCACAGAATATTTTGTTATATGATATGTAAAGAGTGGATCTACTGTATCATTTCAATCAAAGAGAGACTAGTGAATGAATACAATGTTGTTTATTACAATAGCTGAGTGAATGATGCATTACAGAATGTACTATGAGAATATTGTTAAGAGTCTTTGGGGCTTAGAAACCACAGGGAGATATTGAGATCGAATGGCATCAGCCCTGAGCAGCAGCCAGATATATCCCCCCTGTGGAGTCTAGATACTGGTGGTGGTGGTGATGACTCTCCTGAAGCTGATGACTCTCCTGAGACTGATGGGTCTGTGAAGACTGGGCGGAGACGGGGAGGTGGAGGGGTGCGGCGATGACAGCAGTAGCTGCAGATTTGAGCAGACTGAAGTGCATAGAAAGAGACATATTTAAAAGGAGGGCAGGTGTGTGAAGAAGATGTGTCACTATGCCATTGGATGGTTGAGGCCAGCTGGCAAACAGCTGATTATTCAATTAATGCCAGAAGTCGACAGGCTTATTTTGAGCATGTGTGCACGATATGAAGGTGGGGTGAAAGGAGAAGTGAACTACAGAAGCATAAATGTGCAGATTATAGTCTTCTTGATTGAACCATAGATAGAACATTGAAATGTTCTATCTATGGTCTCTCATGATTCTGAATATAGCTGAATCGCTTGGTTGGTTTGTCCAAGTAAAACTCTTTCTATGAGGATAAAAAAAAACTTCAATGGAAAAATGAATGGGGAATGAAAACCCTTAGGTCTCATTTGAGCCACTCCAGGGCCATAAGCCACAAGTCACGGGGGCTCCGGACCTAGTCTCGCTGGCCAGCCTCCTCTCCCTTCCGTCGGAGGAGTTTGGCGCCGCAGGTCTCCATAGTGGGATTGCGATGGGCGGCGCTTAGCGGCAGTGCCCTTGGAAAATAGTTTCCAACAATCCAATTTGCCGTTTTCAGCGTGTAGCAACGAGCTAGCATGTAGGTTTCTGCCGTTAGCTTGCTAACTAGTTAGCGTTGTTGTTTTCACTGAGGCGGCAGGGCACTATTTATAGCGACACACAGGGAGGAGGGAGCGGAAGCCACTCTGATTGACATGGTCGGAGCCAATGACAGAGTTTGTAATAAGCCGGGAGTGGACATCCGGCGGCGACTGAAACAGTCGCTCCAATGGGAGAGCAGAGTAGAGCAGGGGAGGGTTTATCCCAGTTATGGAGACCTGCGGCGCCAGACTCCTCGGACGGGAGGGAGAGGAGGCTGGCCAGCGAGACTACACCGGACCCAACTCAGTGGTCATCCCGCCGAGTCCCGCGACTCACTCCCGGGCTGACTCAGTGGTCACGCCGAGCGCTATAGCCAATTAAAATGTGTCATTTCACCTTTGATTGAAAAAACGCTTCCACCGTATTAAAGAAAACCCATTACATGATGTTGATGATGTTTTTTCTCTCTAAATGTCTGTGTTAGTTTTCCTTATTACTGGTCTCCAAACATATCATGGTTCTGTCCAGCAGCTGCATATAGCTCAACTCAAGCCCCTGTTTGGTTCAAGATAGCTACATTAGCTAACATGATACATAACCGAACGGGGAAGAGGCCTATGTAATGTCTTTTATTTAATCTGGTGGAAGCATTTTTCACTCAAAGCTGAAAAGACAGATACTGTATGATGATGGTTTATATAGTGGGGCCTTACCATGCCCGCCCCATTCACTTCAATACAACTGTGCCCAAAGTTTGGCTCCAATGCAAAATTTGACCGCTGTGACGGCAGCAATGAAATCATTTTCAAATCAATAAAATTGTTATATTTTGTGCCAAATAATTGATTGATTCAGTGGAATAAGTGGGATAATGTCCAGCTCGCTGGTCATTATATTATCCCTTACTTCATGTTCACATCAAGCATCAGAATGCGGAAATGTGATCTCAGTGACTTGAGCGTGGCACGGCCGTTGGTTGCAGACGGGCTGGTGTGATTATTTCTGAAACGGCTGACTTCACAACACCCTCTGTTCGGTCTGTAGCCTACAGAATTGTGCGAAAAACAACAACTTTGGTCAGCAGAAAACATTTCAGAATGCAACACCGCAAATGTGGAGGCGGACGTCACTGTGGTAGCCGGTTGACACTGAGCCGAAAGCTGATACTGTACCTACCCAGCATTAGTATGGTGTTAATAAAGTGCCCGGTGAGTGTAGTTATAATGCCAAGGCAGCTTCTGTTTTGCCCACATTCATTGCAGTGGAACCCATTGTGTAGGCCAGTGTTTCCCAAACTATGGGTCGGGACCCAATTTGGGTCGTGGACCCGTGGGGGATGGGTCGCCAATTGGTCGTCATGGCAACTCATTCAGGGAGACACAACATTTATCTTTTGGGTCCCAAGAAGAATTTGTTTTGGGGAACCCCTGGTCTAGGCTACAGTACCTGAATTGAGGTTTGCCAGTGTGAAAGGGGTTGCACAGCATATTAAATTTTTCATTTTCGTAACAAATATTTTGTGGTGTAAAACTTGTGTTGCTGATGATAGTAGTAGGCTAATTCATTAAACACAATTGTTGTTGTAAATAAAAAATATACGGTATAGAAAAATATTAATGTATTACGGTAATTGTGTGTGAAATGAGTGATTTACAGTAGCAGGGGGGTTGAACACTTTTGCAAGGCACCGTATGCAATAAAGAGGCAAAGTGGAACGTCACTTCCTGCTTCAGCACCAGAGATTTTCATCCGCCATTTATTTTCCCATAGACATTTCGTAAAATGCGTATAAAATAGTTGTACTTGGTCGAACAAACGGTTCAGCTAACGCTATAATTGGGAGAGACCATAGAACATTTCACTCGGACCAAAACTTAAAAAAACATAGAAAAAATATTTTCTTTAAACCCGCATTTTTAAAACGTTTTGGTCCCAGTGAAATGTTATGCGATCTCTCCTGTTTCTAAATATATCTGTACCGTTTGGTTTGAACCAGTAAAACTAGTTTTATACGCATTTTATGAAATGTGGATGGGAAAATAAATGGCGGATGAAAATCTCTGGTACAGTGCTGAAGCAGGAAGTGGGCGGTCACTTTGCCTCTCTATACTATGCATGTCATATTCTCAATAGGGGCTGAGCCCCCCTAAAGGTCTGATCATCGAATCGCTCCTGGTCATGCACATAGCAGAATGAGTGATTGGTCTACTTTTGTGGGGACAGACAGACATACAGACAGACTGCATCTCATTTTATGTGGCCCGCAAGCTAGTTATTTATTAAGTTATTACTAAAAACCAATAATAATCGAATCGGATGAAATTATTATTATGATTCTGGATTTCCCCTTCAGAGCCCAAACATCAAACCGCCAAACCAGAAACTGCACCGAACTCAACATGCCCAAAACAAGAACAAAAAGATATGAAAAATCACCCATCCCATTCCTCACATCTCTCCTGAATGCCAAATCATATAGAATGAACAGCTTTACCCATCACTGCCATAGACTGTTAATAAAATAGAGAAGATTCACCAATTTATTATTATTTTATTCTAAATTGTGGTTTTATAGTTTTATGTTGTACTCCATTGATTTTATCCATTGTAAATATTCTCGTATTTCAGTTACATAAACTGCCAAGAAAATATTCAATAAAGAAAACTTGAAAAAACTTGAAACTAATAACAAGTATGCTAGATACATTTATATCATGTGACATTTACAACCGGCCCTTTGAGGGCAACCATAATGCTGATGTGATGAAAGTGAGTTTGACACCCCTGGTCTATCAGCTCAGATGTATTACTGATGTGGTTATGAGTATGCTACTCTCAAGCACAGCCTCACATCACACCCACACACACACACACACACACACACACACACACACACACACACACACACACACACACACACACACACACACACACACACACACACACACACACACACACACACACACACACACACACACACACACACACACACACACACAGACAGACACAGACACACACACACACACACACACACACACACACACACACACACACACAAACACAAACACACACACACACACACACACACACACACACACACACACACACACACATGCCCCCCCTCCCCCCCAGAGGAAACCATTTTAAGGGGCGGTTGTGCAGTTCGAACAGTTCAGACAAAAAGGTGGTGCATGCCAGAGCACATCTTCGTCTGCTAGCAGCTAGCTCTTCACTTTAAAACTCAACTTTGGTTTGCGTTCAACATTCAAAAAGGTGAGGATATCCATTATAACTCTATGTTTTTGTGAATCTATATATCACAATGGTATTTTATCTGATAATGCATTTGAATGAATGATGAACAGACATAGCCTACTGTAAAGGCATGTTTTTTAATAAGAGTGTACGTAGACAGGTTGAGGACTTTAAATTAAGACAGGCAATAGATCAATCATGATGTGAAAAGTTCATTAACTAATTTCAACCTAGTCGCCAGAATAAAATGTCGGCATGGTACGTATCTGCAATCCACGGATGCGTACAATCTCAATGTACATTTGAAAGACCAAATGTTAAACGCCAATAAAACAACTTTAACAACTTTGGTTATGTTAAGGCAAGTAAAACAACTTGGTTAAGGTTAGGATTATGGTTTGGGTTATAACAAAAATGTTAATTGTGACTTTACAGTGGAAATGTATACTGTATAAACCCTGGGGATCGAACAGGGCCCTCTGGTGTGAGAGGCAAGTGTTTATGCCCTCCACCCCGGCCACAACGCTGCTCCCCACAGATGATCCCCGGTAAAACAGTGCTGCGCCCGCAGTGCCATTGTTTCCCCCCACTGTGGGGAGAGTGGTGCCGCCCAACTTTGTGGCAGCACTACCCTTGGCGTCTCACACCGCTCAAAATTGGCCACCGTGCGCTGCAGTCAAATTATTTCAAGTTTGACCTACTTTCATGAGGCACAAATAGCTGCGAAGTGACAGGAAGCACAGCCACAGTTTCCTTGCTTTCGACGCCCATGTTAACAGATTAGACCGTTCAGAAGGACCATGCCGGCTCACGCCCTGCGCTGCCAGTTTCCGTCTCTGGTCTACTTTTTTGAACGAGCCACGAGCGTTTGTGTCACGCCGGGCCGTTAAGTTAAGTTGGCCAGGACTCCCTTGTAAAAGAGATTCTGAATCTCAATGGGAATATTCCTGGTTAAATAAAGGTTAATGGAAAAAAAGTGAAGTCCATTATTGTGCCCGTGGGGAAATGCATCCTCTGCATTTGACCCATCCTGTACTAGGAACTTTCCTAGAACTATTCACTTTATGTTCCAACACAGGGGTCAGCTAGTTACTTTTCCTATTGTGTTTACACTTCCTGTGACAGTACAGTACTAGTGACCAGGTAAAACAGATGGTGTTTTGAACAGGAAGTCATAACACAACTGGGTCAAGTGGGCGGGGCTACATAAGGTGAATAGGAGAGGTGGGCAGCGTCCGGGGACCAACTCCAGTTCGATTGCCAGGGCTTTGGTCAGGGGCACTGAGAGGAGTATTAACCCTAACATACATGTCTTTTGGTGCTGGGAGGAAACCGCAGCACCCTGAGCCACAGTGCTGGCGCGTCTGGTGTGAAGGCCAGGCTCCTGCTCGAGCTGCATTTACGCTTGGCAGCGCTTTCTGAGCTGCTGTGTTTGCACCGTTCCTGGCCACCATGCTATTTCAATAGCACATAGTCTATGATGTATATAATGTTGGTGCACGTATCTAGAAACGTGATATTGAAGATATTGTTGGTTCAGAAGCATGATATTCTAGCTATCTACAAACGTACAATACTGACATTTTATTCTGGAGATCAGGCTGATTCATAGGAAGGGAAAATGTCCACGTTGGTCGGCATGTACACATGTCACATGCAACGGTCAAACATGTACAGTATGTGTAAAACATTGTGAATTCATGTATAATATGGGACTCTACCAGTGTTGGGGGTAACTCGTTACAAAAGTAACATATTACATGTAATATATTACTTTTAGCAGTAACTCGGTAATATAACTCATTACCAATAGGATTTCAGTAATATTTTACCAGTTACTTTGTCAAGTAACACAAGTTACAAATTTAGTTACAATTTTCTTTTAATCAAAGCACATATTTAAATAAACATACAATCCTTTCCTAATCAAATTGTGTGTTTATGCAAATAACCACTATGGATGACAATAACAAAGGAAAATGATAACGTTTAGAATTTTGGATGGTTTACACTGACTTCAAGGCGGTTGAAATTATTTTTCGGGATGGTTCCGGGGCTGCGATGTCATTCTGCTACTGCTGTTATTTTGGTGAAAGTAATGCAAAAGTAGTGTAATAAGTAACAAGTTACTCTACACAGACAGTAATATTGTAAAGTAACTTATTACTTTCAAATGTAAGTAACTAGTGATATGTAGTATATTACATTTTGAAAGTAACTTGCCCAACACTGGGCTCTACGTGTGTGTAGCAGTAGGGGAAAGGTATTGGTGTGTTATTTGAATTGTGTTTGAATTGTCAACTGAAGATGGCGATCTTTGCTGAAGCGACGAGGAAGCTGGTGAATCAAGTGGCCCCAACAGGGTCAGGAACTCTCATCAGCAACAACGACATGAACAACAGCAGCAGACTGACGCTCCTGAGACTGGTCAGAAAACAGCCAAAACTGTTTTTCTTCACTAAATACACGGTCATGGACTATGACCTTCTGGATGTGTATGGCCTTCTGGATGTCCCCTCTGAGGGTACGCACGTGCACGCACGCCCTCACACATGCGCACGCACACACACACACACACACACACACACACACACACACACACACACACACACACACACACACACACACACACACACACACACACACACACACACACACACACACACAGAGAGCAAACTATGTACAGAAATACAACCTCCATCTCTCTCTCTCTCTCTCCCCTTTCTCTGCCCAGATGAAAAACGTAGTTGGACAACATCCAACCAAGATTTCATGATGGATCATAGTCACACTTCGAATTCTGAAGTGGATGCCAGCATGGCACTAGACATTCCTGCTGGGCCCTTGGGAGCAAGCACCAAAGCAGACGGAAAAGTCAAAAACAGCTTATCATTGGCCACACTGAAGAAAGACAGTGTAAACATCCCAATCCTCAATAAATGGTGCAATGGCAGGTATATCTATCTATCTATCTATCTATCTATCTATCTATCTATCTATCTATCTATCTATCTATCTATCTATCTATCTATCGATCTATCGATCTATCTATCTATCTATCTATCTATCTATCTATCTATCTATCTATCTATCTATCTATCTATCTATCTATCTATCTATCTATTCGAGGTTCAAAGGTTTAAACAGGTTACGAAAGCTCGAGAGCAAGACATGAAGCACACAGCAAGTTGACTTGACAATCTGGTAGCGAACAAAGAAAAGGAACTGGTATAAGGAGGAGTGAAGGCTGATTGGGGAATGAGGTGTAGGTGGGGAGATGGAGGCACACTAGGAACACAGGAATGAGGTGCAGGTGGGGAGATGGAGGCACACTAGGAACACAGGAATGAGGTGCAGGTGGGGAGATGGGGGCACACTAGGAACACAGGAATGAGGTGCAGGTGGGGAGACAGGGGCACACTAGGAACACAGGAATGAGGTGCAGGTGGGGAGACAGGGGCACACTAGGAACACAGGAATGAGGTGCAGGTGGGGAGATGGGGGCACACTAGGAACACAGGAATGAGGTGCAGGTGGAGAGATGGGGGCACACTAGGAACACAGGAATGAGGTGCAGGTGGGGAGATGGGGGCACACTAGGAACACAGGAATGAGGTGCAGGTGGGGAGACAGGGGCACACTAGGAACACAGGAATGAGGTGCAGGTGGGGAGCTGGGGGCACACTAGGAACACAGGAATGAGGTGCAGGTGGAGATGGGGGCACACTAGGAACACAGGAATGAGGTGCAGGTGGGGAGATGGGGGCACACTAGGAACACAGGAATGAGGTGCAGGTGGGGAGATGGGGGCACACTAGGAACACAGGAATGAGGTGCAGGTGGGGAGACAGGGGCACACTAGGAACACAGGAATGAGGTGCAGGTGGGGAGATGGAGGCACACTAGGAACACAGGAATGAGGTGCAGGTGGGGAGACAGGGGCACACTAGGAACACAGGAATGAGGTGCAGGTGGGGAGATGGGGGCACACTAGGAACACAGGAATGAGGTGCAGGTGGAGAGATGGGGGCACACTAGGAACACAGGAATGAGGTGCAGGTGGGGAGATGGGGGCACACTAGGAACACAGGAATGAGGTGCAGGTGGGGAGATGGGGGCACACTAGGAACACAGGAATGAGGTGCAGGTGGAGAGATGGGGGCACACTAGGAACACAGGAATGAGGTGCAGGTGGGGAGACAGGGGCACACTAGGAACACAGGAATGAGGTGCAGGTGGGGAGATGGGGGCACACTAGGAACACAGGAATGAGGTGCAGGTGGGGAGACAGGGGCACACTAGGAACACAGGAATGAGGTGCAGGTGGGGAGATGGGGGCACACTAGGAACACAGGAATGAGGTGCAGGTGGGGAGATGGGGGCACACTAGGAACACAGGGAAGGGCAAACAAGGAAACACTAGGCCTAGGGAATCTTCTGGGGTTACGGCCACAGCTGTAACACAAAACAAATGTTGATCAAACTTGGGATCGACTGCCGTTACCACATACTATACTATGCACAATATTTTAACTTTTTTTTGTTATCAGATCGAGCATTAACATAAAAACAAAACTGCTACAGTTTAAGGTGAATTATATTTGTTAATATAAAATATAAAATATTGAATGGCAAAAGAGTGAAATGTGCCTTTTTGACACAAACATTGCCCCAATACAGCCATGCAGAATATGGGCATATGTAAGTAAACAAATTGTAAAAACACATACATTTTAATACAAATCTAGCAATTATACCTCATAACAGTGAGAGATAACTTCAGCTACCAGCAGTCTTACTATCAGAGCTCAACTTGACCAGTTCACATTCCTAAATATTATAAAATAACATTTTGAATCTATAGGCAGAATTATTTCATGGGAATATTAACATAATTTGCATTCATCTAATATTGACCTAGAATATTAATTGGGAAATAAATAAGATACTAATGATGATGTGACCATGCTGCCATACTAGCATTTCTTACATCAGCATGCATTTTGAGTTTGAGTGCCGTTAGAATCCTACTTCTACTTCTACTAGCAAACAAAACTAATATTACTACTGTAGTAGAAACTTCACCATAGAAATGTCATTTTCTACCAAACAGTGCAAAACATATGGTTGTCCTTACAAAATGATCACAGATTTCATTGCCTCTTCCTTTCACCTCCGGCATGTCTACTTTCTGTTCCCAGGAAGTTAAACCATACGAAGTTCCTGCCCAACTTGAGGAAGGGGGAGCTGATGGTTGTCAAAGAAATCATCTACACTTCCAGCCCTAACGTGCTTTCACGATCCACGAGTATGGGAAGCAAGTTAAAGGCAAAACTCCAGACAATTCTAGATCTTTTGCTGGTGAGTGTTTTGTGTGTATAGGTCAGATGCCCTTCACACCAAGGACCAACCAGGGTTATTCCTAGGTTGATTTAGGATGTGAAAGCCTGAATGGGTGTATGAATGCTTGGACTGGGTCATGGCCTCCAGTTTCGTTGTGTTCCACTTCCATTCAATGGAGCGAGAGAGGAAATACAGGCACTGCATTGACACTTTTCAGTTTAGCTCACACCATCTCAACTGCACTTAGAAGAACAATGTCTCAACAAAATGGGTAAAAATGATTTAACTGCCAGTATCTGCAGTACGGAGATTTGACATCTGCTGTGGATGCATTCTGTGCCATTTTATTTAAATCCCCCAAAAAACTTCTGAATATTTCATTTGTAGCCCACAAGCCACAACTATCCTAATTAGCCAAAAAGTGACACATATTAGCCATGCTGCTAGTATGCTTGAAAACAAGTTCTTTTTTTTCCAATATTTTGTTTTTATTTATTTATTTATGAAACACGAACAAGACAAATGAACAGGCTCAGACACAGGGAAAGAAAAGAAAAGAAGAAAAAAAAAGAAAAAATCATATTATCGACATTCAATATTACAATGTCGTGTTACCAGCCGCATAAGGTGCTTATAGGACGAATCAGCGTGACATCACTGCCACCCAAAAGTGCGTAAGCCTGCGGCAGTTAACTAATATGAGTTGTGCCAAACAAACGTTAATATCTCAAAAAGTATACATCACATCGCTTATATTTTGACATTCTGAGTGAGAGCAGAATTCGCTCAAGAGTTTGATGTATAATATGCATGTTGTGTTAAAGTTGTGTGAACTGTCGCAGTTTTTAAATTGTAAACACGGTCAGCCGGCTAGAGTCAGACGCTCAAACTCATAGGCTTCCATTGCCGTTGCCACCCAGTGACGTGGTTTGTTTACCAAAATGCTGCTCAGCTGATCCCTCGTATATGCTTGTAAGAGATTTTGTGCCTGGGATCCCACGCAAGGGGTCCCTGAGAAACCAGCCAGGTGAGTCACCCGTCACCCCTAACCTCATCGAGGTAGGCTAGAAACGCGGGTCCCAGATAGCTGACATTTTTTTAAGTGAGTTGGTCCACAATTGAAAAGAGGCTGAAGAGGGGGACTCCCATTCCTTCAGGATGAGTTTCTTGGCAATAGTTGTCCCCTGTGTCAAAAAATAGCAGGTTGATGATAGTTTGGTATGGTGTGTTTGGTTATGCTGTTATTTTCCATTATATTTATTTCAGGAAGGCAAAGATACCAAAGATACTTCCTATACAATTCCAGCAAGAACTGTTGTTGCTTACAGCGTCAGGCGTGTAACACTTGAAGAGAGAGGTAAGAGGGGAAGTGTGTGACGTGTGTGTGTGTGTGTGTGTGTGTGTGTGTGTGTGTGTGTGTGTGTGTGCGTGCGTGTGTGCGTGTGTGCGTGCGTGTGTGACTAAAACATTTCTGTAATGATAGCAAGGAAATATTTATGTAGTTTTGTATGTGTCATTGTAGGTGAGCAAGTGCCAATAGTCAGTTTTAATTACTGAGGATATTAGCATTAGAGTAGTCATCACATTAATAATCTAAAATTTAACAAGAACATGTTGTTGTTGACGAGACTCCTCAACAAATCCTGTTTATCTTTTTGTTTCTTTCTGTGTGTGTGTGTGTGTGTGTGTGTGTGTGTGTGTGTGTGTGTGTGTGTGTGTGTGTGTGTGTGTGTGTGTATGTAAACAAAGACACAGAGGAAGGTAAGAGCAGAGAAAAACAGAACACACAACACACAAACTATTCTACATATTAAACTTTGAGAAATCCTGTGCAATTTTGTGAATTGTGTGTGTGTGTGTGCGCATGTGTCTGTGTGTGTGTGCGTGTGTGTGTGTGTGTGTGTGTGTGTGTGTGTGTGTGTGTGTGTGTGTGTGCGTGCGTGCGCGCGCGCGCGTGCGTGCATGCGAGCGTGTGTTTGTGTCTGTTGTATATTATGTCATTGTAGCATTCTTGGACATAGAGTCAGACAACATTCATGGGGACACTGAGACAAGTATGTATTCACTCAGTGATTTTTTTTAAATGCATGCAGTACGATTGTCTCATCTGATTAATAATCTAAGACGTTGACAGCACATGTTGTTGTTGACTTCACTAAAAGAGATTCATCATCAATAAATCCACTTCACATTTTCTTTTCTTATTTATGTGTGTGCTGCTTCTTACAGTCAGGCCTTTTGGGTTAATTTGTGGCACTGCAGTCTTCCTCTCCATCAAGTCTTCCATTTTTGTTTGACTTCATTAAAATTCATATATAACCCGTAATTCCTGTAGCCTTATCTAGTGTTCTTCTCCTAAAAAAAGCAATGGTAATCATAGTGTGACAGATATCTTTTCTCAGTAAGTTCTCAAGCTCTAGTTCAGTCAAGTTCTCCTCCTCTTACAGGCAATCTGATGTTGAAAATTGACCCAGAGGTGTTGGACAACACATCCCAGAATCCCTTTCAAACTCTCCCTCAAGTGCGAGATGGTGAGTGTGTGTGTGTTTGTGTGTGTGTGTGTGTGTGTGTGTGTGTGTGTGTGTGTGTGTGTGTGTGCACGTGTGTGCGTGTGTGCGTGCGTGCGTGTGTGTGTGTGTGGCTAGAACACATGATATTAGACAGTTATTTAGTCCATTGATTAACATTAGCTGGTGAAGCAGAGAAAATAGTTGCTTCACTGGAGTTCCCTATAATAACCAGAGGGGGGAGTCGTTCTGCACCATATTCTGTATTGTAAAGGCACGTTTTTGAACACTGTTACCAAAGCACCGGTTTGGGCTTCACAGAGACCATACTGTGTGGTGACAATAAGATTTACATATTCTAATGCAATATTCTTATTTGAGCTATTTTTCTTTACATCTTCTACAATAATAATAATTGATTGGATTTATATAGCGCCTTTCTAGACACTCAAAGCGCTTCACATATCAGGGGAGGGAGGGGGAGGGAACTCAACTCATCCACCACCAAGCCTGAGCCACGTCTGATTGTACAGTTCCTGCAGGTTGGTCCTTGAGAGTCTGCGCGTCGAGTTGTGCTCGGCCGAGCGCACAACTCTCTCCAGCACCTTACGGTCCCTGTAGCTGCCGAACCAGGCGGTGAAGTTGCCGGTCAGCAGGCTTTCTATGGTGCCTCGGTAGAAGTATCTGGGGATTTGTGGCCTTACTCCAAATTTCTTTAGGCGTCTGAGGCTGTAGAGGTGCTGTTGGGCCTTTTTGGCCCATGTCAGTTCCTGGTGGATGTTGACTCCCAGGTATTTGAAGTGGCACACCCTCTCCACCACCGCTGTCCCATAGATGGTGACTGGGGGGGGGGCGCCTCCCTTCCTGTCGTCCACAATGATTTCCTTGGTCTTGGGGAGGTGATTGGCCTGGCACCATTGTTCCAGGGCACTCATCTCTTTCTGTAGACCGTCTGGAGATCAGCCTCACCACTACCAAGTCATCTGCGAACTTCACGATGGTGTTTGAGGCCGGAGTTGCTGTGCAGTCATGGGTGTATAGGTCGTAGCAGACAGGGCTGGAGACACAGCAGCATTCATTTGAATGTGGACTCCCTTGTTTTCTGCTGTTCTCTCTGTACAGCATGCATGGAAATAAATGACCAAATTTCAAGATTTCAATTTTCAAACTTCAAATGCAGGACATTCTGTCATGGGACAATAGGTCAAAATATGGGACTGTCGTCCACAAATTGGGACATTTTGTCACAGTGGCTGCCTCTGGTCTGTGAGTGGCCTCTTGCTCTTTGTATTATATGATGAATATAATTTTTCAACAAACGACTTATTTTAAAGATTGCCACTCAAAGAGAGCACTTTAGGACTCTGCCAGGGCAAAGAGAAAAGGGACTCAAGGCCTTTTTGGGCCCTACCTGTGCATGAGCTTGCTAAAATCATGTATACCCACCTGTCTCTCTGCCACCTTTAGAGTTACACCTGTCTCTCTGCCACCTTTAGAGTTACACCTGTCTCTCTGCCACATTTAGAGTTACACCTGTCTCTCTGTCACCTTTAGAGTTACAGAAGAAAGAGAAAATGCTCCAACCTCTGGCTGAGCTGCCACAGTCAAGCCGCTCTGCTTTGCTTCAGAAACTCTGTGAGCTTCTGGATGATCGAGATCATCTAACAGAGCTAGAGGACACAGTAAGATGCTATACCTCCTTATCATGATGATACGACTGTGCTGAAGGATATAAACCTTGAGCTAATGCTCTTTGTGTTTTCTCTCTCTGCTCTCCAAACCCCACTCCCTCCTCACTGCAACCCCCTCGTCACTGTGTCTCAGCTGGAGAAGTGTTGTGATGGTGACACTTCTGATGACCCAGAGGAACAGGTGGCCCGTGATATAGTGGAACTGCTCAGGCCCGTCACATCCAAACGGATGAAGATGAGTTCAACCAACCCTCCCTCTCCCCTGAAAGCTGCTCACTTCCTGGTCAGCGCAATGGACTGTGAGTCAAGTAATTCTAATGTGTGTGTGTGTGTGTGTGTGTGTGTGTGTGTGTGTGTGCGCGTGCATGCGTGTGTCCTTTTCAGCAAATCAATTGCAAATGTACAATGCTTCTAAACCACGTGTTTTTTTTGGTGCAGCACTGCCAGGCCTCATCCCATCAGAGCTGGTCAAGTGCAGTCCTGACATCCTGAGAAGCCTCAACACACTGGTGTGTCTATTCTCTTACCAACATCAGTTTTCTCTTTGTTGATTTGATTTGCAAAATAGAGAAAATACATGAACGTGTTGCTTAAAACACAATCAAGATCGTTTGATACACATTCAGGTTGTCATAACACTGCCTTCTGCTCAGTTTGATCCAAAGTAATGTTCTCAGTTGAATCAAGAGTAAACATGAGGTGTCAGTCCATCGTAGAAGAGGCAGAGATAGCAATTTCTGCACTGACAGATGTAGTCTCCATACACTACTATAATAAACCACCTGAAAACCAGGGGCCATATCTTACGCCCAAGTCTTAGTGCAAGATTTTGAGTGCCAGTTTCTAGCACTCAAAATCACCCCCCCCTTTTAATTACCACAAATCTTTGCTAGTTTCTAGCACTCAAAATCACCCCCCCCCCTTTTAATTACCGCAAATCTTTGCTAGTTTCTAGCACTCAAAATCGTTTTCCCCCCTTTTAATTACCACTGCAACATGTGATGTATTAACCCAGTGGCAATTAAAATATATATATATATATATATTTTTTGAGTGCTAGAAACTAGCAAAGATTTGTCCTTGCACTCAGACTTGGGCATAAGATATGGCCACAGATATGTTGGAATTTGAGTAAGGCGTGTGGCAATAACTGAAGCAGAAGAAGATGAGGCATGTTAAGTGGGTACAACAAATAGCTAATTACACTTCATCACAAAATAACCTGTGGAATGCGTTCAACGTCATCAATTCAACTGTGTCAGAGTGTCCAAGTGGATTGTTCTTTTAAAGTCTGCACAACTATTGTTTACTATTAACCATAATAGGACATTTGAGATATCCAGGGTCAGTGCCATTCATGACTTCATTAAATACTTGCTTCTTATCGCACTGGACATTAACAACTGCATTATTTTCTCTCTTGTCTGCAGGTGAGCAACCTGAAGGAGCAGGGTCAGTGTTCTCCTGGCTCCCTTCCAGATGCTGGAGAGTTTAGCTGGGTGGCGCAGATCCTCTGCTCAGCCAGTGATATGCTGGAAGAGCTGACTGAGCTGTGTGAGGAAACAGAAGTCCAACCAGGAGTGTTCCTGCTGGCTCTGTGCATCACTGTGCAAGGCCTCAGCATGCTGCATGGGTAACTGTGCAGGGTGACCTTCACCTGCTCTGCTTTTCTGAAGCCAGCTGTTAGCTAGCAGTGCAGTGCCTGTTCAAAATGTGTGTTTTGAATGTGGTCCATTCCATAAAGCAGGTTGAGTCTGAATTAGGAAAGACAGTTTTTGGTTCCAGAACAGCTGATCTGAGTTAGTTCAATCAACGCTGAGCATGTTCACCCTGAATTAAGTGTGTGCATAGTGAATGAAAAAAAAGAAGACATCACGGTGTTCAACGTAACATTTTTTCCTCACTGGTCCACTTGGCAAGTAGATCAGAGTTTTACTGGCCACCTGAATATTTTCACTTGCGCGGCAGCCCAAAAAAATAAATAATTATATTTTCCTCATAATTCTGGTGATTTATTATGTACAACAGTGAAGCTCCCTTTAGATTTGGTTGTTTTCCGGGCTGCACGAAAGGTTACATCGATTTTATGAAGTCTCTATCACTATGACTTTGTTGCTGATATTCTAAAGGATGCTGCAAGCCAGCTGCTTACTGCTGAGAGCTTCCACAAAGAATGATCTTGATGATGTATCATATCCTCTTCAATCCAAGTTCAAACATGACTGCGCTACTTTCCAAGGGCAACTTCATACAGGGTTGCTAACTCTTTGCTCCTTTGAAAACAAACTCTTATGCATGAGTTGTGGTATATTCTTCAAGTAAATTATTCATAGTCTCACCTGAGGAACCATAGCAGCCATGTCTCACAGGCCAATTCCCTTTAGGTCCACATTGACTTGCACCTACATAACACCATTGACATAATGATTAGCGTAGTGTGTAGTGATGAAAGAACGATTTGTTTATTGGCGAACAAATCTTTATAAGGAGTCATGACTCACTCTGCCACACGAGTCGTTTGTTCACGGTTCCACATTGCCACACACGGCTATTCAAAGAATCGAGTCTCTCGACTCACGAGTCGCGAACAAAACTAAACTATGTGTATCCTAATCATCTCTGTGTCATTTAATGATCATAATCTATTTTCTTTGTATGGTTTTGAAAACAAGCACTTTGTTTTACATGTACTTATTGTGTTCACTCCTTTTGGTGATGCTACAGTCAGACAGCCTCGCTATTCAAATGCTAAATGTTTGTTTGCCAATAAAGCTGAAGCAATGAAGGAATTTGTTTGTTCTCATCAAAGACGGTTTCCACACACACGCATGCGCACACACACACACACACACACACACACACACACACATACATGCACACACACACACACCTACACACACACACACACACACACACACACACACCGCCATGTGTTTATTTTGCAATGGGAAACTGACTCACAGATGGGAAATATAGCTGTGGCCTATGCAGTTTTGTTGTGTTTCAGTGATTTCAGTTAAACGTTTCAAAATACCAAAGGGTCATGGCTGGTTATTATGTTTCAGTGATTTCAGTTAAATGGCTTATTATAAATGGGTGATTGGCAGCTGTTAGACTGGCAAGAGAAGTAGCCTACTAATAATGATTCTTAAGAATGCATGTCATCAGGCCAGCTGTTCTGATTTTCAATGGCGTTTAATCTTTTTGTTAACTTTGTAACATTACATTTTAAAGATCCTGCAGTGAAGCTGAAACAGAAGCTGTGTTGTTGTTTCAGATGTTATTACCTCTTATGATCACAGTACAGTACATTGACCTACACTCCACTCCAGTCCTGACCCACCAAGTCAGGGAGGCAACACTTAACTGTAGCCTATACCGTGTTGGATGTTTTTAGTCTACAGTAGCAGTTGATTTTCAGTAGAGCGTGAAGTGAATACGGGGAACATATAGGTGGGGCGGGCGTGGTCTGTGGTTTCCCCTTCCTGATTAAAATGTACTTCTATCAACTGACACACCTACCTATCGATCTGTCTGTGACAAAGGAATAGCAAACAACATTGACAGATCTCTTATTCAGCTTATTTGTGATGGACAGAAATATGTCACATTTTCACAATAGGAGGAGTATAAGCCAGTGTGGCCCCTGGGTAAAAACAACCAACCAAACAAAACAAAACAAATCAAAACAAGGCAGATGTTTCTGGTAGGTTAGGTTAGACCACCAAAATTTGTTTTTATTTTACTGTAGGCTACAACCCAGAACATGGCGCTAATGGTGTTAGCATTGTCTATCCACATACTGTTTAATGTTAGCATTTGAGCTAACGCTATTGTAACAAACTATATCCAGGATGCACATTGCACATGCAACATTACTAATCTGATTAATATCACATATTTTGATGATGTACCCCATCAAATTGCTGTAGCGGGCTGTTTTGAAGCTATAGCAAAGTTTCTGGTGTCATCTGAATGGAAGAATTACTACATTTGAATATGAAAAATATAAATGTCGCTATAATAAACTTTGATTACCAGTCCTTTTCATCAAATTAGTAGCTATAATTGGGAGTGATGGTGTTACTGTACAGTATGCTACTGGTGGAAGTGCACGTTCACAATCTGGCCCTCTGGTAGGGAGGATTTTTTTGTGTGGGCCTCTCTATCATCAAAGTTGCCCATCCCTGGCCTAAGACATCCATTGGTACCAAACATGTCATGCTAGCTGCAAGTATCACCAGTTTAAACTTGTTTAAAAAGCATAGGCCTAATAAGAATTTCAGAAATGTGGGTGGCGACTTAATGACTAAGGGGAAATGTGGGTCAGGAGGCTAGACCAGTTGAGAACCACTGGTATAAGCTACTATAGAGCAGAGATCAAACAGAAATGTTTTATGATGCCAAAATAAGATTGCTCTGTCAGAACAAATTGTGTTGCGATGCCAACAGCACCTGGCAAAAATAAACACTGAGTCACTCATGAGTCATCAACAACTTTATCAGCACCCCTGCAGATATAATAGTCATTTCTTCTGTGGGGGCAGTGAAAATCTTAGTTAGCCGACTAAAACAATTCTCCCCCACAAACATTTCATGATCTTTTTTCTCTTTTTTGGCTGGTGGTGAATGAAGCAAATCTACCCTGCATATATTTTACCAGCATTTGGCTGGTGGCTGCATGGTGCTAATTTTGTGCTGTACTTTCATCACTTTCACTTTCAAATCAAGATAATGTACATGAGTCACGCAAGTTTGGGAGAGTAACATGCCAACATGGGTCTCAAGGAGGTTTCTAAGGAGGTTTCCTACAATGCCATTGTAAATTCTCGAGCCCAGGGGGCAGGGATGATATGGGGCCCCTTTAGGGAGGTTTCAATGTCATTGCAAAGTGTCCATTGGAGGGGTGTGGGTATGGGTGTAGGTTACATGTAATGGGGGAGGGCAGCTCACAAAAAGGAAGCAACATCATCTCAAAGGAAGCGGTGCATACCATACCCACTCAGATTACTACTAATCTGGAAACACGTCTTCGACCGCTAGCAGCTGGCTCTTCACTTTAAGACTCAACTTTGGTTTGACTTCAACATTCAACAAGGTGAGGCATGATATCCCTTATAACTCTGCTTTAGATCATCTATTTATCACCAGAGGTGGAAAGAGTAGCCTACATACAAATCCTGCTCAAGTAGGCTACAAGTAGCCTCCCAGCCACGCCCGTGGACGGCACAGTGGTCAGTGGTTAGCAATGTTGCCTCACAGCAAGCAGGTCGCGGGTTCGAACACCGGGCCGTCCCAGGTCCTTTCTGTGTGGAGTTTGCATGTTCTCCCCGTGTTTGTGTGGGTTTTCTCCGAGTGCTCCGGTTTCCTCCCACCAAAAGACATGTATGTTAGGTGCCCCCTGACTTACCCCGCTAGCCGGGCGCTTCTGCCTCATACTGAGCACATTAGCGCCCGGCGAACGTCACGCATTTCCAGTGTTGGGGGTAACTCATTACAAAAGTAACATATTACATGTAATACCTATATTACTTTTAGCAGTAACTCAGTAATATAACTTATTACTTATAGGATTTCAGTAATATTATACCAGTTACTTTCTCAAGTAACTCAAGTTACAAATTGAGTTACATTTTATTAAATTAAAGCACATATTTAAAAAAGGTACTATCATTTCCTAATCAAACTTATTTGTTTTTATGCAAATAACCACTATAGATGACAATAACAAATGAAAAGAATAACATTTACATTTTGTTTTGTTTTGTTTGTTTACACTGACTTCAAGGCAGTTGAAATTATTTTTGGGATGGTTCCGGGGCAGCAATGTCATTCTGCTGCTGCTGTTGTTTTGGTAAAAGTAATGCAAAAGTAGCGTACTAAGTAACGAGTTACTCTACACAGAAAGTAATATTGTAAAGTAACTTATTACTTTCAAATGAAAGTAACTAGTAATATGTAGTATATTACATTTTGAAAGTAACTTGCCCAACACTGCGCATTTCCCATCAAACACTGTGCCATTTTCACGTCTAGGTCTAAATGCCAGCTCCTACCTGAGTCTTCACGTGAAGTGAAGACGCTATCCGATGCAAAACATCCTCTTCTTTTAATGACATATAGTGGTTGCATCAAAATTGTTGCATAAAATCCACTTTTCTGTCTTTCAAAAACCTTAAAGCATTTATCTGGAGCACCGCTTCTTCTTCTCTGATCTGAAGCAACCCGGAACAACGACTTCCGGGTTGCTCGAGGTGCTCCAGATAAATGCTTTTCGGTTTTTGAAAGACAGAAAAGTGGATTTTATGCAACAATTTGGATGCAACAACTATATGTCATTAAAAGAGGAGGATGTTTTGCATCGGATAGCGTCTTCACTTCACGTGAAGACTCAGGTAGGAGCTGGCATTTAGACCTAGACGTGAAAATGGCACAGTGTTTGATGTTAAATGCGTGACGTTCGCCGGGCGCTAATGTGCTCAGTATGAGCGAGAAGAGAAGCGCCCTGCTAGCGGGATAACCCCCTGACCAAGGTGCCACTGGGCACTGGCAAAACAACTGGAGTTTGTCCCCGGGTGCTGCACTGCGGTGGCTGCAGTGCCCACTGCTTAGGGGAGGTCCAGCAAGGGGAGGCGGATAAAAAATTGAGTTTTTTTTTCCCCTTTTTAAGCCATATTTAGAGTAATATATCATTTTAAATCAACATTAGGATTATACTGTTGTGATGTCATTATTCAGTATATTCTCTTTCATGTCACCACCTGCTCAGCTCTCCTGTCAACATAATTGTAACTAACAAACACAAACTGTTTTAGCCAAATTCATATCAAAATGACACCTACAAACACAGGTACACAACCCAAGCCGTACACAACACACAAAGTCATCATCGATAATAAAAAAAACATACAGAGGGACATTTATTTATTCCTGATAGGAACAATTGAAAAATAAAATAAAATATATTATGTTGTTTTTAACTTTACACCACCTCTTTTTGTTACTTATTGGGTCATGAAACTGAAACATGCATATAGCCACCTGCATACCTGACTTCGGGAGCTTGGCAATTGGCATCATGCATGATTAGCCAGTAGCATCCCAACGTGTCACACAGGTAACATTACTTAAGAGACAGACTAGACACTTACTTTCTTGGTTGTTGCTAAAAAATCTGTCAGTGTCACTCACTGTCTGTCGTTCACTTCGCTCACTGTCTCGCAGCTCGCTCACCTTCAATTATCTCGCCAGGCAGACAGACAGTCATCACTCACCACCATGCTGCTGCTCTCTCGGAATCAAGTTACCGCGGACGCGGCGTCAGATGACTTCCTGCCTGACCTGCCTTTCGTTTCAAAATAAAAGCGATCCCGTGTTTTTCATGCTTTTCCATGCAGATTGTTTTATAAAAAAAAAAAAAAAATCCTTTTCTCTGAAATATTAGGGGAGGTCCGGACCTCCCCGTTCTCATAGCTAGCTACGGCCCTGGTTCTAGGAAGGTTCCTAGTAGAGGACGGGTCAAATGCAGAGGATGAATTTCCCCATAGGGATAAATAAATGATAAAGCTGTACTAGGCATTATTATTGCTTTATAATTTTGGTTGAAATAGCACATTTTGACTATTGCATGTCACTAACAATATTTCATTGAAGGGTTACATCAACAAACTTGTGTCTTTGAGCGCCTTCCCCTTTACATAACAGTGTCACCAGCAGCAGTTAGAAACGTTGCCAGTGTTATGCCGAGTTTTGCCCCCAACAATTGGTCTCAAAGCTCATTATACTCTGTATTACACATTATACTCAAAATGTAATATACTACATATTACTAGTTACTTTCATTTGAAAGTAATAAGTTACTTTACAATATTACTGTCTGTGTAGAGTAACTTGTTACTTATTAAACTACTTTGCATTACTTTCACCAAAATAAGAGCAGCAGTAGAATGACATCGCTGCCCCGGACCATCCTGAAAATAATTTCAACCGCCTTGAAGTCAGTGTAAACAATCCAAAATTCTAAATGTTATTCTTTTCCTTTGTTATTCTCATCTATAGTCGTTATTTGGATAAAAACACCCAGTTTGATTAGGAAATGATTGTATCTTTTTTAAATATGTGCTTTGATTAAAAAAAAAACTACCTCAATTTGTAACTTGAGTTACTTGACAAAGTAACTGGTATAATATTACTGAAATCCTATAAGTAATACGTTATATTACTGAGTTACTGCTAAAAGTAATATATTACATGTAATATGTTACTTTTGTAATGAGTTACCCCCAACACTGCTTATTACACGTATCTGCCAGCCTTGTCAACACACAAAGCTCACTTACTGCTGCTACCTCTGATGCACCCTGACCCTGTACATATCGGCTACCTCACCTAGCTGACAAGTCTGTTAATACTCTGCTAATACTGTTTATATCTGTTAATACTGTCTCTATCTGCTAATATATGAATCCTTTTATAATATTGTATCATCTCTTTAGATCCGTTATATCAGTGGTTCTCAACTGGTGGGTCGGGATCCAAAAGTGGGTCGCGAGGCCGATTTGAGAGGGTGGCGGATGTGTGCATGAAAAAAAGTTCTTCTAATCCTTGAGAATGCCGGCGTCCATGGTCAACATTGCTGTCTTTTTCAGAGGCTGTAGCAGGCTCATTTTTAAAGCCAGATCTGGTATCCTCTGAAACTAGAAGGCCTAAGGCAGGGGTGGGCAACTCGCGGGCCTTACGTATGTACCTCACGTCTCCGTGGGGCAACTACACAGACACAACTTAAGTGTCAAACTAACTAGTTTGAATGTAGCAGTTAGTGTGGACCTTACACCCTAACTTAAGAGAGAACTTATGTTCAGCTGGTGCAACAGGCTGCTGGTCTATTCACCTTATGTAGCCCCGCCCACTTGACCCATTGTGTCACGACTTCCTGTTCAAAACGCTGTTTTACCTGCTCAAACTAGTCTGGCTCACCTGGTCAAACCTATTTTGACTCACATTATGAGTCAGACTAGGTTTATGAGTCACAGGAAGTGTAATCAGAACTTCCAATTGTGTTTACACTTCCTGTTAGTCTCAAGCCAGACTGTCTCTTTTACATAAGGTGAATAGCCATGATGTAGAGTACGGTAGGCTACACATGTAAACATGTATCTGTAAACATGGTAAACTGGCTGTGCATGTGGCAGGAGGGGAACGTTTTTCACTCTCTTCGATTTTGTCCCCATCTGAAGATGACGTTTCGTGCCGCAACCAAGAACTTGATGAATGAAATGGAACCAAAGGGAGATTTCATCCGTGTTGAAGGTATACGTGACAGCCAGAAACTGAGAAAGACTCTGAGACTGGTCAAACAAGGTCTTTTCTCGAAATACAAGGTCCTGGACTGCACCTATTATGATATCCTAGAACCCGAAATCGACCGTGAAGGTACACACACACACACACACACACACACACACACACACACACACACACACACACACACACACACACACACACACACACACACACACACACACACACACACACACACACACACAATGCAAACTTACAGAAATACAACCTCCATCGTTCTCCCCTTCTCTCTGCCCAGATGTCAAACCAGAGGATTACATAAAGGATCATAGCGACGCAAGGCAGGATGAAGTGGATGCTGCTGTTACAGGAACCATTGACGGGGCAGCAGAACTCAAGGCCACCGCAAAAGGGCAAGAGACAAGTCAACAATCATTTCGCGACCTGAAGATAGAAAGTGCAGACATGAACTACCTGAGCCAATGCTGCACAGACAGGTATGCTTCTATCTATCTATCTATCTATCTATCTATCTATCTATCTATCTATCTATCTATCTATCTATCTATCTATCTATCTATCTATCTATCTATCTATCTATCTATCTATCTATCGTGGTGGAAAGAGTAGAAGTATTGTTACTTCACTGATTTTCTACTTAACTATTTTAACTAAGATATCTTAAGACAATAATACATATTCGAATGCGTATTCGTCATGAGAGATTAGAGAGGTTGAAATCTAACGGTCAAAATGACAGCTTACGGCCATTCTAGTAGTTATGAAATTCTGGCACTTCTTTAAACTGGTTAAATGCACCTTTTTGTTATTTCATCATTTTAAAAGATATCTTAACACAATAAATGCATGAATCTCTCAATTGGGTATTTATCACACGAGATTGTAGAGTTTGGAATATGGTCAAAATCACCACTTACGGCCATTCTAGTAGTTATGGAATTCTGGCCCTTCTAGTGTAAACTAGTTCCTGTCACGGTGAGTGGTGTAGACTAGAGGACCCAATTGCAGAACAGCAGGAGCCGAGGCGGATGATGAGTAAACCCAACACTGGGTATATTTAATGAAAGAGGTAACATAATGACAGGTAACATGGACACAACACACATGAACTTGCTGATGACAAGACTAAGACTAAGAGGTGAACAGGAACCTAAATACACAGAGGGAAGTGACTACACATGGGAAACAGCTGGGTGATTATTACTAACAAGACATTATTACTAACAAGACACAGACTGGAGGAACACGAGGAACCTGAGGAACCTGAGGGGACAAGACATAGGGAAAGTCTGACAAAGTCACAATCGTGACAGTTCTGAATATTTGTTTTGATTTGAAGTGTGTAATCCTTTCATAATTTGAGGAAGTTAGGGCCATACTTAATCTTATTGTAATCAAGAGTTAACACAGTAGGGACTTGATCTCTATTATACTAAATACCACACATCATTGTGTGCTTACAATAATCACAGATTTCATTACCTCATTCCTTTACCTCCCGCATGTCTACTTTCTGTTCCCAGGAAGGCAAGAGTAAACATAACAAAAGGGAGAAAGGATTTACTGACTGCCCTGAGGAAGAAAAAGGTGCATGCTGCCACAGAAATCATCTACACTGCCAGCGATTGCAAGATTGAATTGTGCACAAAAAAGGAAGGCGTCTTCAGTGCAGGAGTGAACAAAGTTTTTGGATGTCATCTGGTGAGTGTTTGTGTGTATGTAATAGAGACACTGCGGAGCGCGTCATCATTCAGAAACCACTCCCAAAACTGGGGGAAACAAAAACTGCCCTCCTGGCGTTCTCCTATGTCATGTGTTGCACACAAAGATCATATATACGGAAGATGATGTCATGTGTTGCACACAAAGATCATATATACGGAAGATGAACACTCCAACTTACTTCCTTGACGGCTAGATCCACATTTTTCTTCTCGCCAATTCTCAATGGCTTCCTTGTTTTGCTCGGGAGTACAAAAAAACTTTAATTGGCAATCTTTTACATTTGTTGTCTGCGCAGCCCACCACAACAACAGCTTTTAGCTATGTTTAATTCAAGGAAAATGACGCTGGTGTATGGAAGTGAATGGAGCGCTTTCCCCCGATGATGGCCGTGGTCTATTTCATGAGAGAGGGAGAGGGAGCACTACATCAATACAGAATAGAGAACATGGGGGCTGGCATGTTATTGGGATAATGCCTTCACAGATGTTTCATTGAATTAGGTGATCAACACCTGCAGCAGGCTCAACTTAAAGATGATGGCGTCACAAAACTGTTCCCTCCTGATTCTCACTGATCAGCCCTGCCGCCTTTACACGAAATAAACTGCAACTACAAAACCGCCATGACACATCTTAAAAGTGCTGCAAAAATCCCCATACTAAAATCCCATTACGTCATCCCTGCGGTACTATGCCTCAACAATATGAGTAAAAATGATTTAACTGCCAGTATCTGCAGGAAGGAGGTTTTCTGAGGAGGAAGTTCTGAATGCTTCAGCTGGATCCCATACCTATGCTAAATTTAGTCCAAGAAAGTAACACATTGCCTCAATGCCTCATAATATCACATTATGTTTTAGCTGTTAGTATCCTCAGAGAAAGAGAGTAACAGGGAAACACAAAAGAGAGAAGGGTTAGAATAGTTGATAGTTTGCTACTGTGTGTCTGGTTATGCTGTTTATTTCCATTACATTTGTTTCAGGGTGGCAACACGGATGGCAAGACTTCCTATACAATCCCAGAAGGAAGTGTTGTTGGTTACAGCCTCAGGCGTGTAAGAATTGAGGAGAAATTACCACTTGAAAAGAAAGGTAAGAGGGGGAGAGAGAGAGAGAGTGTGTGTGTGTGTGTGTGTGTGTGTGTGTGTGTGTGTGTGTGTGTGTGTGTGTGTGTGTGTGTGTGTGCGCGTGTGTGCGTGTGTGCTTGCGCGCGCGTGCGTGCATGGGTGTGTGTCTGTGTGTGTGGGGGGGGGGGGGGGGGGGGGGTGAGAGAGAGCAACCACATTTTTTTGTCATAACAAGGAAATATTTATGCAGTTTTGTATATGTCATTGTAGATGAGCAAGTGCAATGGTCAGCCTTAATTACTGAGGATACTGAGTCTAGACTATCTTTCTTGTCGTCAACAAATCCTGTCTTTACACTTTCTTTTCTCTCTCTCTCTGTGCGTGTATGTGTGTGTAACAGATCATGGAAGCTTTCCGTCGTCGGAACGTAAGTGCAGAGAAACACAGCAGAACACAGAACACACACAAACTATTCAACATCTATAAGTCAGTTATGATGTAAATCTTACTACTATAAATGCGAGAGCATTCCGCAGCGCTGCGGCATCCCACATTTGCTCAACTGAGCATGATCAGCCCCGGTGATGTCATAAATCAGCAATTGTGAGCAGTGATGTCACTTGCGCAATTGTGATGTGATGAGTGATGGCACACAATTGGTGCGCGTGCGTGTGTGTGTGTGTGTCTGATGTGTCATTGTAGTGTATCTCCTGGAGGCAGACTGCGGTCCTGTGGACTCTGAGAAAAGTATGAACTGTATGTATTCACTCATTGTTTTTTTTTTATGCATGTAGCAAATTTTTGTCATCAGTTTAATAATCTAAAGCTAGACCTTGACCTTAGCCTGATTTCTCATCAATAAATCCAGTTCACATTTTCTTTTCTTATGTACATTTATTACATGTCTTTTAGTGTGTCCGGGTGTGCTGCTTCTTGTACTATCAGGCTTTCTGATTCATTTGTGGCACTAAAGTGTAGATATACGGTACATATTCCTTTCCATCCACTCTTCCACTTTTCTTCAAATTGATTTATAACTGACCCATCATTCTGCTAATTATCTATAGTTTTCTTCTCCTAAACAGAAAGAATAGTAATCATCGTCTGTAGGCCAGACTGTATTGCAGGATCCTGACCCCGGTGGGGACGTTTTCTTCATTTTTGACTCTAGTTTGTTAGTTTTCTCAGTAAGTTCTCAAGCTCTAGTTCAGTCAAGTTCTCCTCCTCTTACAGGCAATCTCAAAAATTACCCAGAGGTGTTGGACAACACATCCCAGAATCCCTTTCAAACTCTCCGTCAAGTGCGAGATGGTGAGTGAGTGTATGTGTGTGTGCACCTGTGTGCACATGTATGCGTGCGTGCGAGCCGTGTGTGTGTGTGTGTGTGTGTGTGTGTGTGTGCGCGCGTAGCAGTGGTGGCTGCTGACCATAATTTTGGGTCTGCGGCCACCACCATACTTATTTTAAAGAGGGCACTTTATCTTTAGGACTGCCTCAAGCCCCTTCTGGACCCTACATGTGCTTGCAATCTAAAATTGCATTCCCCCACCTGTCTCTCTGCCACCTTTAGAGTTACACCTGTCTCTCTGTCACCTTTAGAGTTACACCTGTGTCTCTGCCAGCTTTAGAGTTACACCTGTCTCTCTGCCATCTTTAGAGTTACACCTGTCTCTCTGCCATCTTTAGAGTTACACCTGTCTCTCTGTCACCTTTAGAGTTACACCTGTCTCTCTGCCACCTTTGGAGTTACACCTGTCTCTCTGTCACCTTTAGAGTTACACCTGTCTCTCTGCCACCTTTAGAGTTACACCTGTCTCTCTGCCACCTTTAGAGTTACACCTGTCTCTCTGCCACCTTTAGAGTTACACCTGTCTCTCTGCCACCTTTAGAGTTACACCTGTCTCTCTGCCACCTTTAGAGTTACACCTGTCTCTCTGTCACCTTTAGAGTTACACCTGTCTCTCTGCCACCTTTAGAGTTACACCTGTCTCTCTGCCACACCTGTCTCTCTGCCACCTTTAGAGTTACACCTGTGTCTCTGCCAGGTTTAGAGTTACACCTGTCTCTCTGTCACCTTTAGAGTTACACCTGTCTCTCTGTCACCTTTAGAGTTACACCTGTCTCTCTGTCACCTTTAGAGTTACACCTGTCTCTCTGTCACCTTTAGAGTTACACCTGTCTCTATGCCACCTTTAGAGTTACACCTGTCTCTATGCCACCTTTAGAGTTACACCTGTCTCTATGCCACCTTTAGAGTTACACTTACAGAAGAAAGAGAAGATGCTCCAACCTCTGGCTGAGCTGCCACAGTCAAGCCGCTCTGCTTTGCTTCAGAAACTCTGTGAGCTTCTGGATGATGGAGATGATCTAACAGAGCTAGAGGACACAGTAAGATGCTATACCTCCCTATCATGATGATACAACTGTGCTGAAGGATATCAACCTTGAGCTAATGCTCATTGTGTTTTCTCTCTCTGCTCTCCAAACCCCACGCCCTCCTCCCTGCAACCCCCTCATCACTGTGTCTCAGCTGGAGAACTTGTGTGATGAACTTGACACTTCTGCACCAAAGAAACAGGTGGCCCGTGATATAGTGCAACTGCTCATTGGGACGAGCAACCAGCTCTCTCTCCTGAAAGCTGCTCACCGACTGGTCAGCGCAATGGACAGTGAGTCAACTCTAAGTGTGTGTGTGTGTGTGTGTGTGTGTATGTGTGTGTGTGTGTGTGTGTCTTTTTGAGCAAATCAATTGCTAATTTACAATATGCTTAAACCACTTGTTTTGTGTGCAGCACTGCCGGACCCAATCCCATCAGAGCTGACCAAGTGCAGTGGTGACATCCTGAGAAGCCTCAACACACTGGTTTGTCTATTCTCTTGCCAACATCAGTATTCTCTTTGTTGATTTGATTTGCAAAATAGAGAAAATACATAGGAAAATAATAATAATGGAAGTTCCATTGTGCTACTTGGTGGAAGAAACACACGAAAACACAATCAAAAGATCATTTGATACACATAGCTGAGGTTAAACTGTCTAAACTAGACATTCAACACTCATACAGGGAGAAATACATCATAGAAGAGATCAAGATAGCAATTTCTCCACTGACAGTAGCCTCACTACTCTATAAACCAGCAGAACACCAGATATGTTGGAATGTGAGTAAGGGGTGTGGCCTCACTACTCTATAAACCAGCAGAACACCAGATATGTTGGAATGTGAGTAAGGGGTGTGGCCTCACTACTCTATAAACCAGCAGAACACCAGATATGTTGGAATGTGAGTAAGGGGTGTGGCCTCACTACTCTATAAACCAGCAGAACACCAGATATGTTGGAATGTGAGTAAGGGGTGTGGCCTCACTACTCTATAAACCAGCAGAACACCAGATATGTTGGAATGTGAGTAAGGGGTGTGGCCTCACTACTCTATAAACCAGCAGAACACCAGATATGTTGGAATGTGAGTAAGGGGTGTGGCCTCACTACTCTATAAACCAGCAGAACACCAGATATGTTGGAATGTGAGTAAGGGGTGTGGCCTCACTACTCTATAAACCAGCAGAACACCAGATATGTTGGAATGTGAGTAAGGGGTGTGGCCTCACTACTCTATAAACCAGCAGAACACCAGATATGTTGGAATGTGAGTAAGGGGTGTGGCCTCACTACTCTATAAACCAGCAGAACACCAGATATGTTGGAATGTGAGTAAGGGGTGTGGCCTCACTACTCTCTAAACCAGCAGAACACCAGATATGTTGGAATGTGAGTAAGGGGTGTGGCCTCACTACTCTCTAAACCAGCAGAACACCAGATATGTTGGAATGTGAGTAAGGGGTGTGGCCTCACTACTCTATAAACCAGCAGAACACCAGATATGTTGGAATGTGAGTAAGGGGTGTGGCCTCACTACTCTCTAAACCAGCAGAACACCAGATATGTTGGAATGTGAGTAAGGGGTGTGGCCTCACTACTCTCTAAACCAGCAGAACACCAGATATGTTGGAATGTGAGTAAGGGGTGTGGCCTCACTACTCTCTAAACCAGCAGAACACCAGATATGTTGGAATGTGAGTAAGGGGTGTGGCCTCACTACTCTCTAAACCAGCAGAACACCAGATATGTTGGAATGTGAGTAAGGGGTGTGGCCTCACTACTCTCTAAACCAGCAGAACACCAGATATGTTGGAATGTGAGTAAGGGGTGTGGCCTCACTACTCTCTAAACCAGCAGAACACCAGATATGTTGGAATGTGAGTAAGGGGTGTGGCAACTGGGAAACTTAGGAAATAACTGAAGCAGAAGGAGTCATGTTTAGGAAAAGTGGGTACAACAAAAAAGCTAATTACACTTCATCAAAAAATAACCTGTGGAATGCGTTCAACGTCATCAATTCAACTGTGTCAGAGTGTCCAAGGGTGGACTGTCCCTTTAAAGTGTGCACACGTATTGTGATTATTATTAATTAGTATTAGTATTAATATGGTATTCATGACTTTATACATATGAATAAATACTTGCTTCTTATCAATAAATACTTGCTTCTTATCACACTGGACATTAATAACTGCATTATTTTCTCTCTTGTCTGCCAGGTGAGCAACCTGAAGGAGCAGGGTCAGTGTTCTCCTGGCTCCATTCCAGATGCTGGAAAGTTGAGCTGGGTGGTGAAGATCCTCTGCTCAGCCAGTGACACGCTGGAAGAGCTGACTGAGCTGTGTGAGGGAACAGGAGTCCAACCAGGAGTGTTCCTGCTGGCTCTGTGCATCACTGTGCAAGGCCTCAGCATGCTGCATGGGTGTGTAGGGTGACCTTCACCTGCTCTGCTTTTCTGAAGCCACATTTTAGCTATAATAATCACATTGGGCTGCAAAGAAAAGTTCCATCGGTTTTATTAACTCTATAAATATTGATTATATTCGAGTTTCCTTTTATTTTTTCAAAAACCTTTTTCTTATTAATTTCGTTTTTTCTTCTTCTCCTCCTATATACTAATAATATACTCTCCATATGCAATATCCCACTCTGCCCCAACCTCCCTCTCTCTCTTAAATTGCAATTGTGATTGGATTAATTGTGCAGCCATAACTGTTGACCTGTAATGTTCAGAGAGTTCAACTCTGTTACGGCCTGGGTTCCGTCCATTTCATTCCTTCTGTTTGTTTGTTTGATAGTTTTACAAGAATGTGCAATGCCTCCCACATGCTGTCTTGGTGCAGCTGGAAATACTTCAGAGGAAAATGATGACAAATTGAGTCTCAAGACACACACACCAGCATCGTGTGCGTGCATTTATGTTTACCTAGTCAATGTTCCTCATCAGAGCCTCCTGGCAGCTGCTGAGAAGTGGGTTACTCAGGTATAAAAGGACAAGCGTAATTATGCTGGAAGCCCCAAAATGAAAGTAGGAATATCTCAAATGGATACCTAAGCTTTTAACCTTTTAACTCATATCCGGCAGTATGCTGTAAGTATGAAGAGTGATGCTGTTTCTCTCCTTATCAGTCCATCGGGGAAAGACAGGAAGTCAGTTAGGCCTTCCTGTTTTTGTCTTTATCTGTTTGACCAGTTAATTGATGCTGATTGTCTGTTCTGTGTTGGGGGAGGGGCTAGAGTATTTAGCTAGCTCTCAACCTTGTGTGCTGACTCTGTTCACCCTAGATGTGAGACCGGAGGACTGCTTACCTGTTTAACTAGGACCAAGTTATTCATGGGATTAGCCTAGGTGTAGGATTGTCTTTTCTTTCATTTTGTCTAGTTCTTTTTGATTCATTAGCCTCATTTAAAGCCTTTTTTTTTTGTATTTTGTATCTGTTTTGCAACTATACCCACCAAGAAAATGCCTGGTTTCCACAAAATAAACATCTTGTTGTGAACCTGAAGCCTGCCTCTGCCTCTTCTCCTGCTCGCCATCCTTACACAGCCACTGCTACATGCCCTACCAGAGGCAGGCAACTGCTTGGGGCCCCAGGCCATTAGGGCCCCCCGAGGGCTGACAAAATTTACACCACAGCAGTGACCACAAACCCTCCCCATTAAACAACAAATTGACCACTTGCAATGACATTGAAACCTTCCTAAAGGGGACCCAAGCCATCCCCTGGCCTGCACGATTTGCAATAGAGCTCAACAATCATGTGACGTTCTGTGACGTCTCCTGGTCCGGAAGAGAATTCCCCATTCAATTTATAAATGGACATTTTGAAAAATCCTTATATAACAAGTTTTGAGGCTGGAACCAAGCCAACCAGTGGCGTACTGAATCGTGAGTGACCATAAAACACAACAACACAAAGAAAAGAAAAGAAAAGGGGGGGGGGGGGGGGGGCGATGGAATTTTTGCCCCCCCCCCCGTTTATTTTTTATACATTATACATCTTGACAGTGCACACACAACCATAGCATGTAGCCATCTGAAATCTGAACAAATGGTACAACTAACTATCGACTGGGCTTAACGATTTTGAAAAATCGATTTAATTGTGATTATTTTGAATGAATTGCGATTGCGAGACATGATTTGTCATGGTATTCTGGCACACATTTAGCCTTTAACAAATATTGCACCAGTCATCATTCTCACAATGTAAACGTTAAGACTCTTACACACTGCTCAAAGAAAGCACAGCAGTTTGTTTGGTTCACTGATACTTTATTCATTGTAATCTACGGTTTTGTTGATAAAAATGTAACAACACAAATCTGTTGACAGAAAGAAATGAATTAATATTTTTTCCTGTATCTGTCACCTTTTTCACTCTTTATGAGTTAGCATCCCTAGAATAGTTTTGTTGATAAAAATGTAACAACACAAATCTGTTGACAGAAAGAAATTAATTAATATTTTTTCCTGTATCTGTCACCTTTTTCACTCTTTATGAGTTAGCATCCCTAGAATAGTCATTATACATGTAACTTCTAGTCAATAAAATAATAGTGAAATTAAAATATTCCCAATATTTCTGGGGACCCCCTGGAACCCCCTCAAGGACCACTGGGGATCCGCAGACCCCAGGTTGAGAACCGCTGCTCTACATCATCAGTGTGTTTTCTTCTTCTTTTGAAAGACCAATCAGATACGCAATGCTAACCCTAACAATCAGGGGGCACAGGGCATGCGCCAGACCAGAGGATATATCTGTCCAACAAATTCCATGAAATTCTGTCCATATTTCTTTAAGATATCCTGCTGCAGTGCTGACTGACTGACACATGGTTGAAACCTCCTTGGCAGGGGTAAATAATACCATCCAGGAAATTATCCACATATATATTTGGCTCTATCTAGTGGTCATGAGTTGAATTACGTGACATGATCACTTTCAGTGGTAGGAACTCTCTGCCACTGTTCATTCGCTTAGTTTCTATGGCTGATGTAAAAAGAAAAGAAAATGGGAAATAATGAATGAATTAAAAAAAACATCCCCTTTGTAACACTAAGACATAATTTAATCAATAAATGTGCGACCCACTTATTATTGCATGTTTTTTTCCCCATTGGTTGATAGCACAGCAAAACCTGCAACATGGCTCTGACACCTTCAGGATATTATTTTGGCTATTATAAATGGACTAGTGGGAAGTAAATCTGTGGGACTTCAAAAATCGGAAAATGTGTGAAAAATGGCAGGAGTCATAATGATTCTTTTCTACAATTTAGCCTACGCTCACTGTTTGAAGTGGGGCAAAAGAGACACAGAGATTAGATAGCTAGTTGACATTTTAACACCACAAAAGGCTACATCAGGCTACATCATCGTCAATGGGATGTTGCCAGGCAAATAAATGGAAAGTGAAGATTAACCTAGTTTGAATTTTCTTGTTGAAGTGGCAGCTAATGACCCTCAAAGAGAGGAAGCCAGTGTGTTGTTCTCACATAAACCCAAATAAAATTTGACTAAGGACTTAGTGGGCTTAGAGCAGAGCACAAAGGTGTTTAGTATGTGCTGAATTTTGTGCAGTGGCTCATAATTTAAATGACTGCTTTGCGTGGAAATCTATGTTGGTCAAGGAAACAGATAACTGCTAAGGATGAAACAAATGTAAAGACACACACAAAGGTTGATGTTTTAATATAGACAATGCAACAGAGGCAAAGCAAGCAGGAGAGGATGACAAAGCGAGTATAATGACTTTTCACTGTAAATGTACAGCTATTAGCTGGCAGCAGCTTTGCCAGCAACAGGCTGTACATTTGACCGTTCCTTGCTGTATTTTGAATTACAGGGTTTTACTTAAGCAATATAGCACGAGAGCCAGTGTGTTGTGGCAAATATATCCCGCTGCTCAGCTGTTATCCCACTCGGCCTGCGGCCTCGTGGGATAACAGCTGAGCAGCGGGATATATGCCACAACACACGCAGGTCGAGTGCTATATTGCTTTTATAAAACGGTTTCCAAGTATGATAATATAACAATAATAATAATACTATAAGTCCGACTGGCATGGCATTCTGGTAGTCAGTTGAAATACTGTAAGGCGGGACCGCAAGAACGTGCGGGTGATTTGATTGGATCGTTCTGGAGACTGAAGTTGACATTGGCCAATCCTGGCGCTTGCTGAGAAGCTGAGAGCTTTCTGCAAAGCCCGACACGCAGCTCGAGCGCAGCGCTGCATTCTCAGCGCTTGCTGAGAAGCTGAGAGCTTTCTGCAAAGCCCGACACCAACTAACGTTACGGGGTTAAATGTGGGGTTAAATGCGGGGTTAACAGCCTTTTTTTTGCAAAGAAGACATTAGCCCGTGTCTATTCTTGTACAAAACATAATTTTCTGCGAAGTATTAGTAAAGTTATAAGCGAAGATCGATTCACAAGGATCTGACAGCTGTCTCCGCCATTTGTTTTTTCTACATTGTCATTTGAGGTAACCAAAGCCTTTTAGTAAGAGAGTTGCCATGGCAACTCATAACCCATGGCCATGGGTTATTGGAGTGGGTTACGGGATTTATACAATGGCTGTGAACCAATCAGATTGCTTGATTTGAGAGAGCCGTTTTATAATGAAATGTAACCTACAGCTCATTTACTGTATTGTTGTCAATTTACACCACAATGCTGTGCACAGTTTTACCAGTAAATTGCTGTATATTTACAGCACATAAGGATAAGATAAAAGTGCCACGAGTTGTGTTAAGTTACACTTGATTGTACTATCTGTGTTTGACCCATCCTAACTACGGTACTTAAAAGCAGTGGGCAGCCACAGTGCAGTGCCTTTATTAAGGGCATTGGAAGGAGTGTCTGATAGCTAACAACACCTAACTTGCATGTATTTTGAATATAAAATTACCTTTGCGCTGTTACAATACACAAAGGGGACAAAACTGTTCCCCCCTCCACACAGTCATTATTATAAAAAAAAAAAAAAGACGACACAGTGGCTCAGTGGTTAGTACTGTTGCCTAACAGCAAGAAGGTTCGAACCCCGGTTCATCCCAGGTCCTTTCTGTGTGGAGTTTGCATGTTCTCCCCGTGTTCATGTGGGTTTTCTCCAGGTTCTCCGGTTTCCTCCCACCATCAAAGACATGTATGTTAGGGTTAATACTCCTGTCAGTGCCCCTGACCAAGGCACTGGCAAAAGAACTGGAGTTCGTCCCCGGGCGCTGCACTGCGGCTGCGCACTGCTCCTAGAATTTCCCCATGGTGATAAATAAAGGATAACTTAACTTAACTTAACTTAACTTAACTTAACTTAACTTAACTTAACTTAACTTAACTTAACTTAACTTAACTTAACTCTTTGCCACTATCAAATTGTTTGTCTCCAAGACCCCGCCATCTCCCTTGAAATGTGTGTTCGACTACTGCTCGTAATAAAGCAAATGTGTGTGTCTGTGTGTATGCATTGCATCTTTTTGTCTGTTTCTGTTTCATAATAATCATTCATTCCTCTCCATGTAATCTCTGCATTCCAGAGTATTCCAGCTGGAGAGTCATTGATAGAAAGTCAGACTGAGTTTCACCTGAAAGGCCTTGGTGTGCTCGCCATTTAATAATCACGCAAGCTTAGCGCACAGGAAAACCAGCCAAACAATACAGTCCTCAAATCCAACACGACGCCTGCACAATGCCACACATCGAAACTCATTCCATTCACAGGTGCAGAGCCAGGTCTGCTCCACCCAAACGCACTGCACGACTCTTCTGTTCTTATTTGTTGTTATTTTAATATAATCCCTTCTTATTGTATTTTTTACTGACCCATAACAACTTCAAAAGGCTGCATGTTTGTCCAAGTGTTCAGGGGCCTGAAAGCTGTGTGTTGTCTGAGAAAGACCGAAAACCATGTGTGTGTGTGCGTGTGTGTGTGTGTGTGTGTGTGTGTGTGTGTGTGTGTGTGTGTGTGTGTGTCTGTCTGTCTGTCTGTCTGTCTGCCTGTCTGTCTGTCTGTCTGTCTGTCTGTCTGTCTGTGTCATTACTGTCCTTAGATACAGTAGCCTGCTGACTTCCTCTGAGAAGCTTTTGCTAGCTGACTCTACCAGTCCAACTGGCTGCCTCCCTGCTCTCTTTCCCATGGCCAGCACACCTTGGTTCAACCTGTTGTTCAATACTGTACAGAGACAAAGAGAGACTTTCAGGTTTATCATTTCACAATGACTTACTGGGCTCGTACGCACATGGCCAACACATTTCCGTCATCACACACCAAAACACAAGCGTGGACACACTAACGTCTACAGGCGTTTTGAACTGCATGCATGTCACAGTCAACATGTATGCATAGTTGATTGAGTCACTTTGTGGTCGATCAGTTTGCAATTTTGTCTCAACCTTCTGGAAAAAAGTGAATTATGAGATTAGACAGCAAAAGTATTCCATTATGTTTTTACACAACTGATAGTGATATGCTGATAATAATGACATTCATATTGCAGACAGTGCATTTTAAATTGATTTGCTGCTACTTAATCTTAAATTATATTTTGAATGAAAAGGAATCACAAGGTAATAGAGGGTATGCACGTGATGTCACAGAGGCAGAAGTCACTGTGGGGTCACGCCCACTGAGTCACAGCAAGACTGAGCTTGAATGCAGTAATCAGCCTAAATAAGTGACACCTGCTGCTCAGGGAGGAACTTGACACTCGTTTTGACACTCATTCCCGATTGAGGGGGCGTGTTCCAGTGGGTGTGCATACCCTCTATAGACCAAATCACCGTGACGTCACCATGTAAACAAATATACTTCCGGGTACCACTTGGGAAAGGCGGCAGGTTTAAATGTGCGTGTTGTCATATAAATGCTGTCAAACCCTCTCGTTGTTTTCGGCCGACTACTTTCAATTTAAATGGTTAAACGGTTGGTAAACATGCTTGTCCGACGTATCTAGCCTTTCTTCTGTGTTTGTTTTATGTAGTGTTAGCTAGCTAATAAAGTTTGTTTGTCTG
>NC_139643.1:32468802-32488802 GCF_964638095.1 Poromitra crassiceps | reverse complement strand
TCTAAATCTGAATACGTTTATTGCCATAGTGCCCTCTTTTTTTAACAGGCCTAAATGTATATTATTATTCAAACATGAAGTTGGCTGATGGTTGTAACGATGATGATGGTGGTGAGGTTAAGGATGAAGATATGAATGATGATGAGTGCTAGGAGGGTGGATGAGAATGATGATGCAGGTTCCAGGGTTTATAACCAAGATGTAGCAGTAGTGCACAAATAGATTTCAGAGGAGGCTTTCAGAGGAGTATGTTGTAGGAATCGTATGCTGTTTTGCTTGACCATAAATGAGAGAGAGTGAGGATGACAGTAGGGATGCACTGATTGTGAAATTCTGGACCGATACCTATGTTTAAAATAACTTTGGCCAATAGCCGATGCAGATGTGTTTGTTTGTTTGTTTGTTTTGTGTTGTTATTCATTCCCACAACAAAGAAATCTTCATTATAAACAAATAACTAAACTTTTTCAGTCCTTCGACTATCTTTGAATGGGCACAAAAATTCAATCTGACAAATTTATGAAACAACCTTTAATATAACCTTCTTTCACATGAGAGATCAACATGTGCCATTGCCATCGGTGAATGTCATCTAATTTGCAGATAGGCCGATGGCAGTCCACAAGGCAGATATCAGTGATACCGATCTACAGCTGGCCGATATATCAGTGCATCATAGGTGACAGGAAAGACGGAGGAGAAAACGGATGAGGCCACTGAGCCAGCAGATGCTCCACCAGGAGATGCAAAGTTTTGGCTGAATTACAGGCCTCACAGAGGAAATGACACCGGCAACAGTGATATTGACGAAGAGAACATCTTAACCACAGCTGAATTAATGATGAACTTTGTTGTTGTTGTACAGCTCCAGTTCCCTCCCCAGTGAAAGATGGCCGAGCGGACCCCATGGTGGTGGCCATTTTTTGGGAAGAGGAAGAGCGGAGGCTCCAAAGACACAGGCGGGTCCCAGACTCCTGGCCCTGACTTTGACCCTTTCGCACCACGGGCCGAAAAGGCCAAAGACCCTGTCACCACCTCCAAGACTCCCAGCGACCAGTCCCCAGCTCAGACCCAACCAGGACGATCCGAGTCCGGCAAAAACACCAGCGACGACACCTACGATGACTCCCACCTGGAGTCAGTCTTCAATGAGCAGACATGTCGCAGAAACATGAGGGTGTCACGCTCAGGTCGCTTCAAGGAGAAGCGCAAGGTGCGCTCGAGCCTTCCTATAGAGGAGAAAGAGACAGACATGGTGACCTCTGGGAAAGAGGACCTACGGTGACGGGGAGAAGGAGGTGATGGGAGATGATGATGAAGATCAAAGACTGCTTCAGGAGTGAGAGTGTTAATATATGAAGACTGCTTCACACAGCCTAGGCATACCACAAGGTCTATGTTGATATGATGGTGGTGATGATGAAGACAGCAAACACCATTCTAACTTAATAGCCTAAAATTGCATGAAGGAGGTCATCTGACAGATGATTAAATAACACAAGAAGTATCTTTAGGACATTTGGGCACCCATATGCAGCTGTTTTGCATGTTGCATGGACTTGTGCAAGACGGCCACAGTAACACATTTGAAGTGACTTGATAATGAAGTAGATTTGTTCTATATAATGGTAATGCTTACAGAACCATTGGGCAAACGATATCTCATAATCAAATCTCAGAACTAGAGGTAGGAATGTACCCTCTGTTTCAGTCATGGACAGTGTCATCATTAGCTTGGTAAACCAGCCAGTCACGTGGACGAAAGGAAATGTAAGTTCACGTGACCGGCTGGTTTACCAGGCTATGTCATCATCACTGGACAACTGATTTACAGACCTACCAGCCTTCTATCTGCAACTACCTGCTAATCATAGCATGTCATTTTCTGTCAGTTCACAAGACAAATAGTGAGATACACTCCAGGAAGTTATTGTTCACAAGATGTTTAGGCTACATTATTTGTGTAATGGCATTAATATAATTTAATAATGAAGGATATAATATAATGTATATTATTATCATGTTTATTTTACAACACTTTTACAGAACATTTGTTTGATTATAAAGGGTTAGAAGGATGCTTATGAAGGTGTAAATGATTCCATTATTGTGTGTAGAGAATTCAGTCCACAGGGTAAATTACAGAAAACCTACGAGCAGCTTTTAGTCACATGCACACGTTTACTAAGGATGGGAAGGAGTGACTTGTTGCCAGCTAAATGCCTACATGGCACCATATGATGCATTAATGAAGGATGATATCCAGGAGTGTTTTACAACAGATCCTCCTAAAGCTACTGACATTGAACTGAATGTTGTAATATTCAGCTGGACATTGAGTCAAATACAGATATATGTGGCCAAGTAAGGAAGTACAAACCCAGCCAGTGATGTGGTTTGCTTTGTAGTACATGACACTGCTCTATTTTGGATCATCTGTGCATACTTTTAATGAAGGCAAAACAGGATAGATCAATAAATACTGCAAATGCCATATTTGAGTTTGTGTGTGTAAAATGTGCATGTGTACTGTAGCCTATGTCTCTCCCAGTGCAATAAGGCCTCAACCTGGCAAGGAGGCCGAGTGCATGATTGTCACGTCTGAGCAAAGCAATTACATCAAATTAGTGTCATTTATTACAGTTGTATAAACTGTCAACCTCAGGCCCGTAAATCATACTGTTCTGACTGTCATTTAGAGGGAGGAGCTTCCCTTTGCCAGTGCATTCCTTTGTTGCTGTTGAGATTTGGGGTGTGTGTGTGTGTGTGTGTGTGTGTGTGTGTGTGTTTGTTTGTTTGAGGTAAACTGTGTTGTGCTCAATTGTTTTTGTAGTGCTGTTTTTTGTGACATAACTGCATTGTGTGTGTGTGTGTGTGTGTGTGTGTGTGTGTGTGTGTGTGTGTGTGTGTGTGTGTGTGTGTGTGTGTGTGTGCGTGCGTGCGTGCGTGCGTGCGTGCGTGTTTGTGTGTGTGTGTGTGTGTGTGTGTGTGTGTGTGTGTATGATCACTGTATTTTTCTTTATGTAACAGGTTAATGATTGATGCAAACATTATGATTCCAAGAAATTCATTTACAACTCTTAATACCTACAGCAATAATAATGTAATGGCGTATTTTCAACACAGGAGGGCGAAGATGCGCTGATCACACTGTGGAAGAATAGAATAGAATAGAATAGAATAGAATAGAATATAATAGAATAGACAACTTCCACTGACCTTCAGGTGCTGCTGCTGGGCACAGAGAATTCACCTGTGCTGACAGCTTTGCACCTGCCCTAACCAGTTCTCATGCATGCATAATGCTTATTTTATTCCGCAGGTGCCGTGTAACTTAAGTTTGGGGAAAGTTCCTTGGCAACTGCAACACGAAGGAAGCCGATAAAACCGAGCACTGCCTCTTGATGGCCATTGGTCAGGGTCTGCGTGTGGAGCGGTAAGGTGTGGCCTGTGGCTGTGCTGTCCGCCTCCAGTGCGCTCACAGGAGGGCAGCGCGTCAACAAGGACCAGAAGACACATGAAAGAGAGCATTGTGCCAGACCAGTTTTGCACGTTTTAGGGTTTCCCGTTTGGATTTGCAACTATTAAGCGAAATGGAAACTTTCTAACAACTTTCTGGAACTTCACAAGGACTTTGGTGTTTTGTTTTTTTGCTATCTTTTTCTGGGCGAGAGCTACTGCTGAAGACGCTCGTCCTGCGGGTTTACTAATTGACAAACCAAATGCCAATATTGCTGTCTGATCAATGTAACGGTGTCCTCGTTTGACTAAAAATAACTTGGGGATGGGGAACGCTGGCCATGCCAGGAGCACACTATGAGGCCAGTCCGCTGCGCTCCAGCTCACTGACGCGTAATTTCGCTGCATACAGGTGGATTTCTGCTATTATCTGAAGGTAAGCCAGACTGAACTGTAGGCTAATCCTTAACTTGACTTAAACGTTGTACGTTTCCTTTCTACAAGCCTATAATTTGTCTAGATGTGGCCCTGACATGTTTGGAATAACGGACTGACTGACTGGCTGACAGTCTGACAGCTGATTTAACAGGGCACCACCTTGTGTCTTGTTCATTACATTATAGGCATCAAATGCACATGGCTCTTGTTTCACGGGACTTTTCTATTGTGGTTGACAGTCAGGGATCCAGCAAGTGTTGGGGAAACTAGCCTACTTTAAAACTAGTTTACAAAACTACTAGCCTACATCACAATGAAAAGTTAAACACTAGCCTACTCAATGGAAAAGAAGAAAACAAACTAAAATAGGCTATAGCCTGCTTTCAAAAAAGGCTAGTTCAACTACATCCAAACTAGGCCTACATCACGAGAAATTATCACAATGTGAGTCTAAACATGACCAAAAGTAAAGTAGGCTATATAGTTCACCACTGAAAACATTTGTAATTGTAGTTCAACTACTGCAAATTGTACATAGTTAACTATACTCTCCGGTTTTGTCTGACCTGTTCCAACCCCCCCGTACGCACGCACACACACACACACACACACACACACACACACACACACACACACACACACACACACACACACACACACACACACACACACACACACACACACACACACACACACACACATACACACACACACACACACACACACACACTATTTGCTCTTGCAGGTATAACATTGAACAGAAAGAGTGACAGTTAATTGTGTCTTTGTAAATCCGGCGCTCACAATTGGAGTTTCAGTTGAAGCTGCATGGTGCAAGGCAGCAAAAGCTGAGGAAATTGCGTCCTGGGAGGAATGAGGCTTTTCACTATTATTTCACTACAGAAGTTTGTTTGAATGTATATGGGTGCTTGTTTTGATCATAGGTTGCACACTGTCCACAGTGTTACCCTCTCATTTACAGTAGGACATTCATTCAATTCTGTCATAAGTAACAGTAACAATCCTGTCAGGTGGGGTGTTCATTGGGGCACATTCTTATCAAAAGTCGAATCTATTTGGGGGTCCCTGAGATGAACAAGCTTGGGAACCCCGCGTCTAGGCTATACATGTAGCAGTTGGCGGTGTCCGCTGCTGGGCTGGGTGTCCCATCGGGTTTCTTTGCTTTAGGGAGAGAACAAGGACTATTACAGGTCAAAGGGCAACACAGAGGAACTGTTGTGAGGGTCGAATTTACTCACAGTCCCCCACCTGTTCTGCTAGAGCTCAGCCAACTGTTGGCCAGTGCTGCCATCTTTCAAGATCACCATTGGCTGTGCCACAGCAGCTGCCTGACACAGATATGAAGATAGAAATAGCAACGGATAGCCTAGCCTGCCAGTTGCATGCACGGCAAGCACATGTAAACACGCAGAAAGAGGAGCAGCAGACAGGGGTCCCCATCATTTAACATGAGAGTGAGACCTCAGGCCAGCGATATGGAAAAACAAAAACAGGTTGTGTTCTGCGTTTCATTAAATTGTTATAGAGTCTGGCCAGCCCAAATTCCACTGAGTATCATTTAAATGTGAACAGACCTCAGACTCTTTTCACTCCTTCAATCCCATGCAAGACAGCTCCACAAGAATTTATGATGTCATGAACTTGGGTGGAGGGCTTAGTGATTGTCAGTATCATCGTGGCTCAAGGGCTTAGCTGAGTTTGCGAGAACCATATTGACGCTGTGATAAGCATGAACTACTTTCACCTTGTTTTGATAGGACGTTGCATGGAGTTACAGTATAATGCTTATCACTTTGTTTCAAGCTTTTAAAGGTGTACTATGCAACTTTTCTTTTAGGGCCCTTCAAATGTAAACAGCTCGGACAGAGTTCTTGATACAAGGAATATCAGTTTATAAGAGCTAAAAAGGAGTTTTAGATGTACTTGAAATCCATAAACGGTTTGTTTACATTCGTATCATTTGTAAACATGGAAAACAGTATTGTGTTTTGAGTGATAACAATTAAAAGAGCACACATTGTCCATCTAGAAGTACTACTCTTCAAGAATATCAAGATGCAAAAAAGAAAAAGGTTTGTTTATGTTTGAAAGGACCTAAACATGTTGTATAGTATACCTTTAATTACCTAACCACTTGCCACTGATGTTTATATCCACAAGACATCCTCTACAAAGTTGCATCACTCCGCATGTTCCTGAAGAGTTTCCTCGCTGTGTTTTCCATTCAGCTATCTCCAAACTGCAGCAAAGGCATTTGGGTGACGAGGGACTGAAGGTTAGGGGTCCATTACTTTCCACACAACACGCACCATTGTTCTTCTCCTCAGCCCCGCCACCGGGCATTGTGGGAAGAAGAGGAGGAGGGGGGTGGTCTCAGATTTCCCCAGAGAGGAAGACGCGCTCGCTGTTTCCTGTTTTGCACCGCCGGGTGGTGAAAGCTGTTCCTGTTCAGGGAAGAGCAGAGGAGGTCGCCAAGTTTGCCCCTCTTCACAGTAGCGGCTTCTGTAAAAATAAATAAATAAATCGAATCCTCAGTCGCAGATGGGGGATGGGGTCTATGCTTTGTCTCCAGTTGCCACGGGTATTTATAGGGTGTGCATTGTCCTCCGCAGGTATCTGAGGCCGAGGCATGCCCGCACCCCCTCCTCCCCCTCCGCCTCCCCCCGCACCCCCTCCACCACCCCCGCCAAGCGCTGCCCTGCCACAGGTAAGACTGTGTTCACACAGGGTTCACGCACACACACACACACACACACACACACACACACACACACACACACACACACACACACAAACACACACACACACACACACACACACACACACACACACACACACACACGCACACACACACTTTGAAAGCAATTCCTTTGATGCTGTAAAACCCCACCTGTCTGGTATGCCAAGTGGCTTGTTATGACACAAGATGAAAATAATGTGCAAATAGTATGTCTGTCTCAAGTCTGACATGGTTACACACAAGTTACATAACTGCCCTACAAACTAGAAATAACCACCTCGCAGTCGTATGCCTCTGCCAACAAGTCAAGTTGCAGTTTACATCTGTCTGTCCAGACTCATAAAATATAATAGTACTAGTGAAGACTTTGAAGGAATTTAATAAAAGGTATTACGTGTTTTTTTTGGCTAAATGGAAATTATCACTATGACACGTATGATTCCAGTGAATAATTTCCAGTGAGAAACATGTTGTCTTCACTCAGAGACAATTCTTTACAGAGGACTGATAGAGAGCTTTGGCACATGGTACAACGACAATCACCTTGAGCTTGTGGTGGACTACCAGAGGAACAAGACCTGAGCTTGTGGTGGACTACCAGAGGAACAGGACCTGGGGGCGGCTGTAGCTCAGGAGGTAGAGCAGGTCATCCACTAATCGCTTTGGATAAAAGAGGTCGGTGGTTCGATTCCCGGCTCCTTCAGTCTGCATGTCGAAGTGTGCTTGGGCAAGACACTGAACCCCAAATTGCTCCCGTTGGTGTGCCAGCACCCTGCGTGGTAACCTGCCGCCATCGGTGTGTGAATGGGTGAATGTACCTACTGACTGTAAAGCGCTTTGGATAAAAGCGCTATATAAATGCAGGCCATTAGGACCTGAGCTTGTGGTGGACTACCAGAGGAACAGGACCTGAGCTTGTGGTGGACTACCAGAGGAACAGGACCTGTCCTGGTTGTCATCCAGGGAAAGGAAGTGCAGAAGCTGGACTCATAGTATTGACTGGAGGTATCTCTGGGATCCAAATCAATATAGATAATGTGATTATTAGGTCAACCCAAAGGATTTTGGTGTCTGCAAAAGTAAGCGACAGCACTTCCACCGTTTTTGTAGAATGACCCAAGATCGTTTTCTCAGCTCGGTTAAGCAAAACATTATGATGCCACAGTGAAGTTGACCTTTGAACTTTAAATAATAATAGTCGCCTAATTAGCGTATGCATGCGCAAAAACATATTTTGTGAGGTCACAGTGACTTTGACCTTCGACCATCAAATTATAATTCATCCTTGAGTCCAAGTGGACATTTGTACCAAATTGAAGAAATTCCCTCCAGGCGTTCCTGAGATTCCGTGTTAACGAGAATGGGATGTACGGATGGACAAGCTGAAAACATACTGAACACGCTGTTGCTGGCGGAGGCATAAAAGGGAGTAACTTCAGTCTTGGTATAAAAAAAAGGAAGATATTTAGACAATTTGTATGTTGCTATTAGATTATTTGTTTGGACATAAATACAACTTTAAAGCCAAGATTTCTCAGTTTCAGTTTTCGAGTACCGGTAGTTGCTGCCTTTGGCCTTTGTACACTTAGATAAATGCTATCTCTCTCTCTCTTCCTGTCCCCCTCTCCCTCTCTCGAACCCTTTCCCTAACTCTCTCGCCCTCTCTCTCTCTCACACACACACACACACACACACACACACACACACACACACACACACACACACACACACACACACACACACACACATACAGTACCCACTCTCTCTCATGCCATTGTAAACACTCACTCATGTCCTTCTCATTGACCGTCAACCAAACACCTGAGGTTATTTACATTATTGATTAGAGGTACAGTTACACACACGCATGCATACACACACACACACACACACACACACACACACACACACACACACACACACACACACACACACACACACACACACACACACACACACACACACACACACACACACACACACACACAGAGGGGGGCAGACAGCAAACACTCAGGTGTAGTGTTTCCATGGCTGGCTCACAGTGTCCTCATGTTAAATGAGATGCCTGGGCAAATGCAGCACATGTCACACTGCTGAGATGAATAGGGCTGAGATGGCTCCTGGATCGGGACACCTCCAGAGGTCTCTGATCTCTGAGAGGGTCCTCGGGAGTCCCCAGCAAAATTAGGGATAGTTTAATTTCAGTATAATTTAATTCGCTAGAAATTAAAACGGTGGTGGTCGGAAGTGCAAAGCATAATGTACAAGGGTATTGGGGCATATTTTATATATATAAGAGAGAAATTTCACATCAAAACCACTGTTATTGAGTCTTATTAAAGAAAATTACTATAGAAATCTGTTTCCACAGCTCTAGCCAAGCGATTTCCCTTCGTTACGCTTAAGGTTATTCATCATCTTGACTCGTAGAGTCTAGACTGAAGTGCTGAGGTGAATCTGAGGAGATGATGCCTGTGTTTGTTTACCATGCCACTGTGTCTCACCTACCTCTTTACTGAAAGGGACAAAAAACCTAATTACTTTGCAACTCTTTAGCATCTTGCCATGGTGGTCCAAAACACTCACGCCACTTTCAGCTAACGGCTCCCTCTTTCTCTGTCCGTGTGACAGCCTCGGCTGGATCCTCCTAAACTACAGTCCGCTGGAGGAGGAGGAGGTGGCCGGAATGCCCTGCTGGCTGACATCCAGATGGGAGCCAAGCTCAAGAAAGTCACGCAGGTCAACGACCGCAGTGCCCCCATGGTGGACAGTAAGAGCAACTCACTCACACACGCGCACACACAGATATACACACACAGATATACACACACAGTCTCAGTTTAGATTCTAAATCATACTCACATGCGGCTAGTGTCCCTGACTGTGAGTCATTCTCACATGGGACAAGGAGGGAGGGGAAGAGAGAGAGAGAGAGAGAGAGAGTATAATAGTGTGTTTATATGTTAAGATGCAAAAAAAGGTGTGTCAGGAGATGTGGAAGTAAAGATAAAGGCTAAGAGAGAGAGAGAGAGAGAGAGAGAGAGAGAATGACCAACACAGTCTCACAGAAAATTGTAAAATAGCAACGTTGGAATGGCAGAAGCAAAGTAAACAGGAGAGGAGAAGATAGTTTTCATTTGTGTGTAGTTCATAGGGAGCTGGGCAGATTTTCTTTTAGCTCAAGGTTGCTCTGGGTGACACAAACAAACACCCACCCAGCCGCCCACCCACCCACCCACGCACGCACGCAGGCACGCAGGCACGCACGCACGCACGCACGCACGCACGCACGCACGCACGCACGCACGCACGCACGCACGCACGCACGCACGCACGCACGCACGCACGCACACACACACACACACACACACACACACACACACACACACACACACACACACACACACACACACAGAAAACCAAGTGCACACTTCAGGAAGGAATGCCCAATAGCAGATAAGAATGTAGGCAGAGTAGGATGTCACTAGTATAGCCTACTGTAAACGGTGGCAAAGACAATAGACAGTCTGCGCGTACATCACCACTATACACTGGTGAAGTAGTGAAGGACATCAAAAGTAAGACAAAAACTTAATATCGTAGTTGGTGAATATTTTCCAGCTTTACAGGACAACTAACTCCCTTATTTTCCAGATCAACGACCTGCTGTGTTTTGAAAATGAAAACTAGGAAATCTACCAAATCTATGAAAACTGCCATGTATAACGAATCAAAATCAGAGTTTTGCGGTTGTGACGTGACAACAACAAGTTCATAATCTTATTTCAGAGTCATCATATTAACTTGTAATATACATGTTGTTCCCCAGAGCCCAAGCCTAGTGCTGGAGATGTATCCAGCAGTGGTGGGTCTTCTCAGGGCTCATCAGGAGGGGTGTCACCTGTGGATCGACCCTCTCTGGGAGGGCTCTTCGCTGGGGGGTTCCCCACTCTCAGGCCCATAGGGCAGAGAAATGCAGCGGGCAAGACCCTAGGTTGGTAGAATATTTCCCCCCTGGTCGTGCTACACCTCTACGTTTTCTGTCTGCATTTTGTCATCGCACTGACCTTCTGTTTTACTGCTGTGTGTGTGTGTGTGTGTGTGTGTGTGTGTGTGTGTGTGTGTGTGTGTGTGTGTGTGTGTGTGTGTGTGTGTGTGTGTGCGTGCGTGCGTGCGTGCGTGCGTGCGTGCGTGCGTGCGTGTGCGCGCCCTGCAGTCTCTCGCTCCAGCTCGTCGGCAGCATTGAGGCCCCTGTGGAACCCGCCCACCTCGGCAGACCCCGGTGGCGGCATCCCGGAGAGAGGAGGGAGCTCCGCCCACCGCCCCCTCGCCCCCTCTGCTTCTGCCCCCCCCTCCCCCTCTCACGGCCGCAAGCACCCCCCTCCCGCCCCAGCCTCCCCTCCCCCACCGCCTCCCCCAACCCCTACCTCTGCTCCCCCCCCTCCCCCACTGCTTCCCCCGGCCCCTTCCTCCGCTCCCCCCCCTCCCCCACTGCCTCCCCTGGCCCCTTCCTCCGCCCCCCCTCCTCCCCCTCCGCCACCCCCCTCCTCTGCCCCCCCTCCCCCGCCTCTGGCCTTCCAGGACCGGCCAGCCAGTGGCAGGCCTCCGCCTCTCCCCACCTGCCCTCCCCCTCCTCCCCCGGCCCAGATCACCAAGCCCACCTGGCTCCCCATCCAGCACGCCCACCTCGCCCAGCCATCCCCCCCTCCCCCACCCCTGCCCGCCATGCCTTCCTCCTCCGTCCCGGACCGCTCCTCGGGCTACTTCTACTACCCCCCGGCCCCGTCGCCCCCCGTGCTCCCCCCCGAACCCTGCTCCAGGTTCCCCGTGCTGCGGGACAGTCCGCTGGGGCCGCCTCCGCCCCCTCCCCTCCCCGCCTCCTTCACCCCCAGCTGCCCGTCCACCCTGCCCCCTCCCCCGCCCAAGGTGTCCCCGGTGGCGACCCTGGCCATGCGCTCCCTGCCGCCCTCGTACCCCTGCACCGCGCCCACGCGACGGCCGCCCGCTGTACCCAGAAGTGCAGGTAGGGTGGGCAGCGGGACGAGGGGAGGAATTACAAATATTCATTTCCCAGATGTATTTACTTAGGCCGTGTTCACACTTCTCCCCTTCTTTCAAAGTGCCACTGATTTCTGTACATTAAAGTCAATGGGAAGTGGTTAAGGTGGCTACTTTTAAAAACACGATTACAACTGGCAATGTTTTTTAACAGAGAAGGTTGGGATCACTAAGAGATGTTTTTGTCATGTTCAAGAGCAGCTGCAAGCACTGCTAGAAGGGCACAAGGAGCGTTACACAAATAATGTTACTATGCAACACATAGTTTGTCAACGACTTGCAAGCTATCTAATTAGCATTAGGCCGCCAACCTGAAGTCAAAATGGGGATACTGTTACCTGACATCCTCCAAGGGAGAACAGAGCATTATCATATCATGTCACATTCCAGGGAAGCTCCCTGTCACTGTAACACGATTGGAGGAGATGCTTGCTTACCATGACCAAAACATTACGGAAATAACGGAAAAGTTGCAGCCATTTTCAAACAATCCTACGTGACAAGAAAAGTTTTGAACTTTTATCAACAATGTGCACTGACTAATCACACACAAAAGAAGAGGCAGGGTTTTTGTGATAGGCACTTGAGAGTTTACAACAACAACCAAAATGAAAATGGAGCAAACACCAGTATATAAACTGTCAGTCGTTGTTACTACTAGCAATCTGTAATAGATCTGTAATCGATGATATCAGTTAGCATGCCAGCCAGAGCAGCAGATTGAAATATGTTCTTCAATGTAGAAGTGATGATGTGTGACCCTCCTCTGATGTGATCCTGTCCCCCGCGGTGACAGGTGTGGGTCGGTTGGCTCCGCCTCCCGCTCCGCCGGCCCGCTCCCCCTCCACTGAGCTGTCCAGCCGCATTCCTCCGCCTCCTCCACCCCCGCCCCTGCCCCCGTCCAGCCTCAGGAACGGACACCTGCACAGCCTGGGTGAGACTGTGTGTGTGCCTACGTGTTCAGTGTGTCCCATTCACTTATAATGGTAACACAGAATATTTTCCATTGCATTTACATGTTAGGTTTCTTACATTTCTGGTTTCTTTAGTCTTCCGTGACAGCAAACGGATTATCTTTGCGTTGTGGACTGTTGGTCAGCTCAAAAGAAGACATTTGACGATGTTACCTTGGGCTTTGGAGAAATGTTCTTTTCTCGCCATTTTGTGACCTTTGATCGACCAAACACGAATCGATTAGTCAATAAAATAATCAACAGATTAATAAATAATGAAAATAATAGTGAGTTGCAGCCCTATCCTGTGACCATAGAACGATCTTGATCACGTTCTTGAAGAACTAGGAAGCAAATGGGAATAGAGAGGGGGGGTCATTCAGTGGGAAGAAGGTGACATGAGGCATTTGATAAAGAGATGAGTTTTCAGCCTGCGATGGGCAGATTGCTGTCCTGACTGGAGCGGGAAGCTCCTTCCACCATTGTAGAACCAAGAGGGAATAGTAGTCTTTTGTGTTTGTCTGAGAATGAGGGTAAGACAAAATGGCGCCCTCTAACTGCATCTCTGCTCTATGCCTGTAGATGACTTTGAGTCCAAGTTCCAGTTCCACCCAGTAGAGGATTTACCCCCGCCTGATGAGTTCAAGCCCTTCCCTCGGATCTACCCCAGCAAAGAAAACAGAGGTAGCAGCACAGTCTTCCCACCACTACTATACTATACTACACTACTATACTACACTCACATACTACACTCACATACTATACTCACATACTATACTCACATACTATACTCCCCCACGGGTTTGCTTTCATTTTCTCCCCAACTGTACCTGACCAATTCTCCTTGCTGTCCTGGACATTGCTCCACCCCCTGTGCCGATCTGGGGAGAGCCGTAGACTAGCACATGCTTCCTCCGTACATGCCAGCTGCTTCTTTTCACCTGACAGCGAGGAGTTTCACCGGCAGGACGTAGCGCATGGGAGGATCACGCTATTCCCCCCAGTTCCCTGCCCGAACCGGCACCCCGACCGACCAGAGGAGGCACTAGTACAGCGACCAGGACTCATACCCCACCGGCCTCCCACCCGCAGACACGGCCAATTGTGTCTGTAAGAAGGTCTGACCAAGCCGGAAGTACCGCTGCCGGGAATTGAAGCCGGGTCTCGCCGGTGGTAGGCGAGTGCTTTTACCTCCACAACACACACAGTCACCCCATCTATTGAGTTTCCTCTTCCTCTTCCCTTACAGTGAATCCCAAACCACCTGGGATGAGGACACACCTCCGATGAGTCAGGGCCTCACCCTGTTCCTCGTCCCCCACACACAGCAAGCAGTTCCACTCAAACTTCCTCTTCTCCTCCACTCTGGGAATGAAGACGGGAAGCTGATGAGAGAAACAGCGACGAGCAAGGCCATGGCCTGTTTGCTTTGGATGCAGACTCTGCCTATTGTGTGTGCTGAACGTACCACAAATTGGGCCATTTAGCGTGCGTATTTGTGTGCGTGTGTGTGTGTGTGCGTGTGTGTGCGCATGCGCGTGCGTGCGTAGATGCATGCATGTGAGTGTCAAACTGGGTCCCGCCTTATACTGACTATGTGACCTCTAACCTTTTCCAGTGTGGAATGTTTTGAATGTGTGTGAGAGGAGGACTCTCCCTACAGTGCTCTCTCTCTTTAACTCACACGCATAGGCTACACACACACACACACACACACACACACACGCAGTCGCGCACACATGCACGCACTACAGAAATCCAAGGACAATGTCTTCCAGTCGCTAAATGTAACTTGACTCTATAAACAGAATTTAGAGACCCATTTTTAGGCATTGAAATAATATCGTATTATGAATCGATAGATATCCATAATTGAGACTGCACTGCTCTGCTCTGTCTTGTGATATTGTAGCACTTCTGTTGTCCAGGCCAGACGCTCTCTTGCACGTGCAGTTTGAAGCCGGTTAAATGTCCTTCCCAGAGGGACGTGTGTAATTGTGGTCCCTCAGCTTCCACAGTGTTGAAGCGATAAGATGCTCATTAAGTGGCACTGCAGCATTACACTGCAGGCACACATGTTTGACAACATGCTCAAATGTTTTCCCAAGTGTCTTTACTGTAAATGGATCCTCCGCTCCTCCAGCCAGACGGTCCTCTTGAGAAGATAATAGTGGTTTCCTTTGCTGTGGGAATTCACAGATCTACTGCCTGTGGCCAATAGTAGACTATGAGGCCATTTACACCTGGCATTAACATGCGTTTTCTGCCATCAGATTGCAATCCGATTGTATTTTATCACTTCAGCCTGATTCCATTTACACCTGGCACTAACATGCGTTTTGGCCGATCAGATTGCAATCCTTCTTCAATGCGTTTTGGGGGTGTTTACACCTGTACTTTCAAGTGATAAAATACAATCGGATTGCAATCTGATGGCAGAAAACGCATGTTAATGCCAGGTGTAAATGGCCTCTTAAAACCTGCTCAGTTCAACACTTGTGTGAAAATCAAATTGCAAGTGGACACTTTGTAACCATTCACTTGTTCAGCAGCAAGGGTTCGTTAATAATTGTACATAATAGTGCTGCCTCTACGTGTTTGTCTGATCTTTTTTTTTATAAGCAACAAATGAGTCCAGAAGTGTAAAAGAAAATGTAACATGTTACTTCAGGACTCTTGACGGTGTATTTTTATTATGTCATATTGAAGAGTTACGTTTTGTCTGTTAAATGAGTGTGGTTTACTCACCGTTTCATTTCCCTCAATGTATTACTGTAACAGACACTAACACTTGTTAAGACAGTGCCACCTGCTGCTTCAATGTGAAAAGTATTATGGGGTGCAGCCACAAAATAAACCACTGTATTTTGGGTTTGTTTACAAAGGTTTTATTGACTGCATAATTCATATTAAATCCATGCATTCAAAGATGGACACCTGAAATGACAACCTGCCCTAACACAGAACATCCATTTTGCTAATACGGTAATTTAACTGTCCAAGATGTAGGAATAACACATTTTCAATTTTCAAATTCGATTTTTGGTGTGTTTCAGTTCAGTCAACGTCCAACATTAGCTGTGTAGGCTAGGGGATCTGCTACCACCACAATCATCCAGGACTTTTTGTTGTTCCCTGCAGCCTCAGAAATTTAGTGATGTTGACAATTGCAAACAATCAAAAACTGCTTCTTGAAAAGATAGGACAGATAATTAAATAATAACCGGAACTAATTTTCCTTGCAAACTTTTGAAAAAACGTAAATAAGAAAGTGGAGCTGACCGTGGTCCCAAGAGGAGCAAATATTGGTGGCTTACCATTCAGGAGCTCCTATAGAGGTAAGCACACACACAAAAAAGGCAATAATCTAACAAACTGAAATATCACTGAAAGAAGTACATTAATGATCTCATAGGCTCAAAGAATCCAGCCACACGCAGCTCCACACAGGAGGCTTCACACACACCGCACAAATACAATGGCTTGTATAAAAGTGTAACCTGAGGACATCCTGGCAATTAAACATTTGTTACTCTGCACGGAAGTATTTCCACTTCAAATGGATGAAAAGTGGAGAAGGACACTGAGGGAGTGAGCTGTGCGACAGGGAGGGACTTTAAAGTTCATCGTGTTTGTAAGTGAACTCCCTGGATGATATGAAGCCATCTTTGTTCTCATCCTCTTTGGCAAAGATATCCTCCACCATGCTCTCGTGGTGGGTGTCGTTGGGAGGGTAGCCGTGACGCTCAAACTCCTTCCTCAGGTATACTTTCACCTGGCAGATGGCGGCAGAGAGCAGGACACAATGGAGTGAGACAGATGGAGAGCGAACAGATGGAATGAAGCAACAGAAATAGTATCTCAGTTTCATCCCAACAATACAGGATAACACTATGACAACTTTATATAGTATACAGTATTCTATAATTGCACGGGGGGGGGGGGGGGGGGGTCACATGAAAACATATCTAGAAACTGTTTTGAACTGTTATCTGAATGCTATCTACGTCCCAATTTCACAAAATGATGCAAGCAGCCGCTATAGACAACTATGGAATCGCCTAAATTTTTTCATTTGGACTATATTTATGTAGATAGGTTTGGTGCAGGCTGATGTCAAAATGTTTGCTGGGTGAAAGCATACAAACACAATCCCTCTTGTCCTCACCTCTTCCCTGGAGAGCTTCCAGTCATCGTTGAGGTCCATCTCCTGGAAGGACTCGTGCGACCTGGGGCCATTCCTGATCTCCATCACCTCGATGATGAAGGTCAAGGTGCTCTCAGGTGGGATCTTACCTGACCACAGACAACAACACGACCACAGACAACACAGGGCAGAGGTCAAGTAAAACAGAGTGCACGTTCCTGAGGCATGGCTCGGTACCGAAATACATTTTGTTTGGTTAGTGTCGCACACATCCCATTCACTGTGCCATTCTGAATGAAATATTAAAGAGCGGACGAGCTAGAAAAATAAGTTGGAAGTGCTAAAGAGAAGCAAACCCACACTATTCTAAGTCATTCAAGTGTTTGTGGTTGTGGCGATGGTTAGTTCAGCATATAGATGTTAGCGCTTAGGGTGGTGTGTGCTTACCAGGAAAAAGCATAGCATTGTTCACATGCTCCATGCTGAGAGAAGGTGGACTGATATTAGTGTCTGAAACCCTTCATTCAGCTTGGCAGTCCTAGACAGTGTTTGAACAGTTGTATTAGAGGGATACAATCATGCTTAATGTGGATAATATTACACATTGTACTAGGCAGTGCAATTTCTGTTCCTAACACCACACTGCTGGGAAACGTGTGTGCGCCATTGTGCATGAAGCTACCTCTCCCTGCCTTGCCATAGGCCAGGGCTGGAGGTACGACCAGTGTCCTCTTCTCTCCGGCGCACATGTCCTGTAGGCCTTTATCCCAGCCCTTGATCACTTCCCTGATGCCCAGTGTAAACCACACTGGCTGCTTGTCACCATCGGTACGACTGTGTGGACAGACAGACAGACAGAGACACAGGGGGAGTAGGGTGTCACATTTGTGCACAAGTAAAGTCTTGCAGCGAAAAGTCAGAATGAGTCATTTAAACCAGTGGGATTTAAGAGATGTTGTAGCCCTACTACCGTTTACATCTGGCTTACATTCCACCACCACTCATGCAATGCCAATGCATGATTTGTTACTTCCTTGAGCCGGGGTTGTAACATATGAGGGTACAATCAATCGATCAATCAATCAATCAATCAATAATTTTCACTCACAAGTACACCAAAGTATAAGTTAAAACAATAATGTATGAACTAAAACTAAGGGAACATAATATGACTAGACAACACAAACTACATTAACAAACGAACTTACAGAACCCACCCACTCACCTGGAGTGGAACACTGTACCATTCTGGAAATAGCCCTCATGATGCACGAGCAGAATGTCTCCATACTTGGATTTTCGATGACAGAGGAAAGGTCTGTGCAGAACTTCTATTTTCACCTCGGGGTCAGGCAGCTTCCCCCCGCAGACCAGCGCCAGGAGAGAGGAGCACAGCCAGCACAGCACGGACAGCAGCATTCTGCTGCAGTCACACGTTATGGATCAATAGATACAAAGTTACAAAACATGCAGGGACAACAGGCAAGCGTGCAGTCGGTCCTCCTCTACGTGGCAGTGACGTTTCATCATCAAGTTGTTGCAGGAAGTGTTCACATGATTGGCTGTTTCCCCCTGGAAGCCCCGCCCCCAACCGCCCCCTTCGGCCATCCAGTGCAGTGAATGAAGAGAAAGAAAGGGATTCTGTCATCTTTATTAGTTGATCAGTCAGCTGACAATGCTTTATGTCATTTAGGGACATACTGTACAGATCAGATTGTCACCCAATCAATTCTATAGTATCAGTTTTGATGTCCTTTGGATGGAATTAGATACAACAGTTTTTCCATGCTGCTGCAACAATCACAGTATTATTCTCTTTTTCTGCTGTTGTTATCAATACAACATTCATTTTCATCATGTCTGGTATTGCGGATATGACATTCACTTCAACAGGTCCACACTTTTGGCAAGTATGCTACAATTACAGCATTAGTTAAAGGCAAAACCTACAGCATACAATTGAAAGCAGTCTCCTGTGCACCGAAACATATTCACATGCAATAACACAGCATTGCAGTCACTTCATAAATATATTATATGTCTTATAATACATCACACAGAAATATAAACATTGTCACACCCCTGAATTGCATACTATATATACTACCGGTATAATTGCTTATATTATTGCCTCTTTGGAAATGCCTTATAAGTCGCTCTCTCGCTACAAAATACATTTTTAAGAACACAGCTTATTTCTGCATTAACAGTCAGCAAGTCATTGAGATTACAACTACATTAAATGGTACAGTCATAGTTAAAATGTATTGCCCATATGGCCGCCAGTGCCCATAACAGTGCTGCAGCCGATGGTTTGACACGGTAGCATGGAGCCACTTCCTGAGGCCAATAAAGGAATTCAAACTCCACAGGGGTCAGGGGTCAATCGGTTTTGACTCCCGTGACTTTTCATGGCTCAGAACACAAGAGCTTCACACAAGACCTTTACTCTTTCAGTCCGCCAGCTATCTTCAACACTTCAGTACAAAATCTGAAGTGAAGTATGATGCCCAAAGTTGGAAACGCAGCCGGTAGCCTATAGCTGTCTTTTTTCTCTCTCTTTTTTTGTGGAGGACGGGGGGGGAGGGTTCAGGTGAAATACTTGCAGCCGGTGGAGTCAATGAGGCAAGAGTCGGTGCATCTGAGGTGCCCAAAGGATCTGCAGAAGACACACAGTGATTCATAACATCATGTCCTAGCTAGGTGCACCGAATAGTGGAGAGTGTATGTGTGTGGATTCACTCTGAATAGATGTCGTCAGTGAACGTACCCAGGAAGATAGGATTTGCAGGTCTGGTAACCAAAGTCCTTTCCGTCACACTCTTCCATGCCTTCGTGTCGGTAGCCGTCTCCGCAGAACGCCCACTTACAGTCTGAAGGGAAGGAGGGAAAGAGAGGAGCGATGGGGTAAGAGCAAGCAAGGGAAGGAACAGAGGGGGAGGGAGAGCGAGAGAGAGGGGAGGGGGGAAAAGACATTACTAATTGATTTGGCACTCCTGTGTGTTGCAGTGATGCCAATACAGCATTTTCCTGCTAATTTAATTGAACCGAGAAGTAGAGAGTGAGACAGGTTGACAGAAAGGAAGAGGGTGAGATTAACGATGCTCCAGTAAGGGGCGGGCTTTACTATGTTTACTCTTTTTACCCTCTGCCACACTCTTCCATGCTCTGCAGGGCATTGTGT
>NC_139643.1:32438802-32466302 GCF_964638095.1 Poromitra crassiceps | reverse complement strand
CGAAGTTAGAAATTCTAGTATCGTGATAACCCTAATCACAATATTAGAAAATACACACACACTCACTGAAGGTGATCCTAGATGGCATTGCCTCTTGTCTTGTATATATGTGTAGACTCAGAAATTCTAAGACGCCAAAGACCCCTCCGCCCATACAGATGTCTATATTTAGAGCTGGAAGTGAGGCCTGAGTGACTGAATTAGCCAGAGAGAGGACATAGCTGTCAGTTGTTGAAGGAGGAGCAGCCGAGTGATGGTGTGTGTGTGTGTGTGTGTGTGTGTGTGTGAAATGCATGGAAAATCTGATACCAACTGGCTGACCCCCTCCTCCACACGCACGCACACGCGCACACACGCACACAACACACACACACACACACACACACACACACACACACACACACACACACACACACACACACACACACACACACACTTATTCTATAAATGTATCCAAAGACCCTGTGCACTTGTGCATCCCTCTTCTGTTTCCCTCTTCAACACCTCCTTCAAGCCCCCTCTCCTCACCTGTTTGCCTCTCTTCCCCGGGCGTCCGGTGGGTCCTCTCTTTCCCGAGACTCCCGCCTCTCCCTTGGGTCCCAGCTCGCCCTGGGAGAGCAGCGGGGGTGAGTAATACTCAATGTAACGCTGATTTGAGACTTTACACAGTATTTTATTCTGCTTACCTTCTGTCCGAGCATCCCGGGCAAACCGATGGAGCCCTATATAGAGACAAAATGAGAAGAGAAATCGATGACCTCTGCAGAGCAGGCGGTGAGGAGACTCAAATTTGGCACATTTATTCTCAGACTAAACCCAAGTGCTTATTAATACATGATGGAAATATGGACATGTTGGGCGTGGTAGAAACTTGCTTGTGAACCATTTTGGGTCCCAACAAACATCAAACATAGCTCGGCTCTTAGGGGATTCAATAATACAATGCTTTCCAAAGGAGTTTCGGCAATTGCATCTGTAGAAAAAGACATTTCTCTACTAACCTTATCTCCCTTCGGTCCTATTACTCCAAGGTCACCACGAGCCCCCTTCCAAGAAAGAGGAGAGACAGAGCAAAAAAAGGACGAAGAAGATGATTATTGGGGTCGTCTGTGTAGTGTTAAAAGCACTCGCCTACCACCGCAGAGACCCGGGTTCAATTCCCGGCAGCGGTACTTCCGGCTTGGACAGATGTTCCTCCAGACACAATTGGCCGTGTCTGCGGTTGGGAAGCCGGAGGGGTATGTGTCCTGGTCGCTGCGTTAGCGCCTCCTCTGGTCGGTCGGGGCACCTGTTTGGGGGGAGGGGAACTGGGGGGAATTGGGTGACCCTCCCACGCGCTATGTCCTGCCGGTGAAACTCCTGTCAGGTGAAAAGTAGGGCTGCACGATAAATCGCATTTTCATCGCCATCGCGATATGAACACACACAATAAACATATCGCAAAGACTGCCTGAATCTCAACAAATAACAAAAATGATTTTATTTATACACGCCATGCATTCACACTCAGCACGCAATCGTTGTGTCTTGTGTTCATCCAAATCCAGCACACACCTTTCTCTTGCAGTGGTGCGCTCCACCCCTCCGCCAAAGCCCAAACACGCTGTGTGTAGTTTCGGCTAGAGTCGGTAACAGAGAGCTATGAATGTTTTGGGTGTCTATGTTAGCAGTATTAAAGCAGAAACATAGGAACTGTATAGCTAATATTTATACTTCAATATTTGTTTGTTTATCGCAAGTCCTATCGTCATCGCAATATTGAACAATGTTATCGCACATCGCAGATTTTCCTCATATCGTGCAGCCTAGGCCTAGGAAAAAGAAGCTGCTGGCAACTGCACATGTACCCAGGAAGCATGTGCTAGTCTATGGCTCTCCGCAGATCGACAGAGGGGGTGGAGCAACGACTGGGACAGCAGGGGGAATTAGCCAAGTACAATTGGGGAGAAAATGGGAGGGGAAAAAATATATACCGTATATATACGTATATACCGTATATATATATATATATATATATATATATATATATATATATATATATATATATATATATATATATATATATATATATTTATAAAAGAAGAAGGTGATTATTGACAATACAAGTACGACGGGACATATAATTCTGGGCTTACCTTCTCTCCTTTGTAGCCGGGCAAACCCTGAGGAGAGGGGTACAAAAGCAGATGAGACAAGAGGAAATCCTATAATCCTTCAAATAATCTTGTAAGGACGACATCAAATATGGTCCTTTATCATTGACTAAATGACTGTGTGAACAAAGTGAATGTGTCTAACCTTTATCCCTGGGGGTCCCCTCAGTCCTGGTAACCCCATGAGTCCTGGATCCCCTTTCTCACCCTGAATAAAATAAAATCAAACAAGTCATTGTTTCCCAACCTTTAGACTGATACAATAACCATCGTTTGGAGCGGGGAAAAGTTGATAGTCAATTAATCGGACGATATTACCCCCCTCCCACTGTCGGAAATGAGCTATCTTTGACTTTATTAGAAACTGGATAACTGTTGTACTGAACATCTAAAGTCTATCGCACATTTACAGTATGGCTGCACCTCTCGTGAGTGCCAGCAGAGCTCTCATAGCTCAATGCAGAGCAGCAGTTATCTTGCTAATGCATTAATAATGCCATTATATAACCAACAACCTTATCATGCTATGATTTACAAATAAAGCTGTCTTAAAGTTAACTTTCATTGAAATATAAATGATCTCAGCTAATGACATTATCTTGATTTCATGTATGGAGCCTCCATGCAAAATGGTGATGTACTGTATGTAGAGGCTACTATCGGCCACTATCTGAGCCAAGTTCCGCCCATAATGATACTTTATAAAACATCCTATTGGAGCTGATTACTGTAATTGGCCAAAGTGATTAATTGATATTTCTAGAGCCCATGGCACACCAATCAAACATTCTACAACAAACACGGATAAACACAGACAAACAGATGTTTGTTTGGTGTGCCATGGCTGCCTGTCCTTGTTTGGAGATGTTTGGTCAGATTCCACGTTCAATCCTTGTTTATGTGTCTAAGCCCATGGCACACTCTCCAACAACTGCCAACGAGAATGTTGCCATTTGTTGGAGAATGTTTGATTGGGGTGCCATGGGCATAGAAGGCATAGCATAAGACTCACCTTGGGTCCATCGGGACCAGGCCATCCATGTAGTCCTTGTTTCCCGGGTAGGCCTGGGGCTCCGGTACGACCCTACAGCAACACCAAAGAAACCAACAATTAGTCAACAGTGGGGTGTTGGGGGGGAACAGAGCAGAATTATATCTTGTTCTCTCTTGTTATGTAATTTATTTGAGTTTGGGTGTATTCTGACTTTATACATTGTTAATGGTTGTTGGTCAGCAACCCGCAATGAGATGCTTAATCTCACTGAGACTAATCTCACTACTATAATAAGACGGAGCAACTGTTGTTTGTATGTATGTATGTATGTATGTATGTATGTATGTATGTATGTATGTATGTATGTATGTATGTATGTATGTATGTATGTATGTATGTATGTATGTATGTAAGTATGTATGTAAGTATGTATGTATGTATGTATGTATGTATGTATGTATGTATGTACTGTATGTATGTATGCATGTATGTATGTATGTATGTATGTAAGTATGTATGTAAGTATGTATGTATGTATGTATGTATGTATGTCCTTCACATATCTTGAGAACCTCTCAGATCGACATCAAATTCGGGGCGTGCGCTTAGGGGGAACTGATGGAGTGCAGTGCCGAATTCCGTGAAATTCAGGCACCCGCATAGTCATAGTGCCACCTACTGGCAACACAAAACTTGGTTTATCTCGAGAAGCATTACACCGATCGACTTCAAACTCGGGGAGTGCGCTGCTGGGACCCAGACAGAGTGTGGTGCCAAATTCCATGCAATTTGTACACACGCATAGTCACAGCGCCACCTATACTGGCAACACAAAAAATGCTTCATCTCAAGAATCGAGAACATTTTGTGCAATTTGAATGGGGAAGGGGAGGGAGGGGAACGCGCACTGCACTAGTATGGTTAAAGAATCTAAATATAAAATAAATATACTATAAAGATGAAATACAAATACCGTACATACAACAATGTGTAATCAACATCAGCTCTTGTGATTTCCTAATCTGCCATGGCCGAGGAGGACAAAACTTAGATCTAATCATTGAATCTAGCAGCGTGCTCTCCGTTAGCCCGCCTGCCATTAAAAGCGCAGCCTGCAGAGCGGCGGTGGAGCTGCTGCTGTGTGGAGTGATTTATCACAGAGAGCGCACAGCCACTTAGCCAGATTAGAGTGCAGAAGCACAGCCACGTGGATAGCCTGGATCAGCAGGACCGGACTCCAGCACAAGGGCTAATGGAGCTAGGCCAAGGCAAGGGGAGAGAGAGAGAGAGAGAGAGAGAGAGAGAGAGAGAGAGAGAGGCAGATGAGAAGGAAAGAAGAGGGGGATGATAGAGAGGAGAGACGCAGGAGGATGACAGGATACAGCTGAGGACGTGTTCAGGCTCTGCTGTGTGGTTAGAGTGGCTGGTGGGACTAATGTAGCATGAACCATTTAGCGGCTACAGATATTCTGAGCACATCAATAGACAAACCACATCACAGAGATGGAGGATGCGTAGAGGAGACAAGAGAGGGAGAGAGAGAGTGAGAGAGAGACAGTGACAGTGTCCAGATCCCATTACTCCAAGGACGTGCTATATGAAGCATGGGGACGAGAGAGGGACGAGCGAGGAAACGAGACAGGCAGGAGGGGAGGGGCGGCTCACCTTTGACCCCGGACGTCCAATTTCCCCCTGGAGGACAAATGAGGGGAGAGGAGACGTGGCTCTCATTAGAGAGGAGACACACAAGGACGCACGCACAAATACTGCTAATAGCAAATAACATTAGAGGTACAGTTCAAGACAGTAGCCTACAAACCAAGCATGCACGCACGCACGCATGCACACGCACACGCATGCACACGCACACACACACGCGCATGCATGCACGCACACACACACGCACACACCTTCAACCCTTTTGGTCCTTGAATGCCGGGCAATCCACCGTGACCCTGAAAAACGAGACCACATTTATATCCAGCTCACATAACCCCACTGAGCGCAGTGCACTTCTATACAGATCAATACTAAAACGGTCATTTGGTTTCATTTCCACGCTTGCTTAACAATATTCCCATCTATTGTCTTAAAATGGTTACAGCAGGCGGACTCCACTATCTGATGCACGTATGATTGAATCAGTCTGAAGAGCAGCGTAGCCACAGTGTCCTCCTATCTGAGGCTTCCATCACTGTGCAGCATTTCCCTTCTGAAGCGGGCCTCACCTCTGCACCGGGGGGTCCTGCAGGTCCCGGAGGTCCAGGGGCGCACCCCGGTACCCCCTCTTCATGTGTCTTCTGCTCCTCTCCGACGTCAACACTTGGCTCTAACAAGCCAATGCCACCCTTCAAACACACACACACACACACACACACACACAACACACACACACACACACACACACACACACCAAATCCAAGATTTGAGTGTCTTCACAACAGCGAGTAGGCTTCCAACAAGTGACCCATGCTTAATCATATGTGTCTGTGCATTTATGTATGCACATGTGTGTGTGGTGTGTGTGTGTGTGTGTGTGTGTGTGTGTGTGTGTGTGTGTGTGTGCGTGTGCGTGCGCGTGCGCCTGCATGTGCGCGTGCCCGTGCGCGTGTGTGTGTGTGTGAACACCTACAGGGTTCCCACGCTTCCACAGCAGCGGCGGCGGAGGGAACAGCGGTGGTGGAGGCGGTGACACGAGACAACAGGGGTCAAACCTCATGGGCTCACCCAGCAACCTGAGAGCTGACAGGCAGACAGATAGCAGTGTGCATCATCGACAACCTATGACGATAAATCATCAAGGTGTGTGCATGCAACATGTGCTGCCTAGCCCTGATGATCGTCTGTCTACTACACAAAACCAACAACACACACACTCTCTCTCACACACACACACACACACACACACACACACACACACACCTAACGTACCTGAGCGGGCTGAGAGGATGCTGTCCATGTACGTGTGATGGGACAGGGCCCATGCGGAGCACAGGAGGATGTGGAGGGACACTGCAGTCTTCACCGGGTCCATTCTGCTCGATCACTGTCCCTAAAACACACAACACAAGCTGACACTCATCCACTCACTCCCTGCTGCTGCCTGCTCATCCTGTGGTTACTGGGAGCTGTCACCTTTTTCTATATTCACTCTTGAGGGGGTCACTATTGAGCTCTCCCTCTCCTCTATATTCCCGTTGCGTCTCTCTCTCTCTCTCTCTCTCTCTCTCTCTCTCTCTCTCAGTATAAAACTTGGTGGCGCTCCACACTGCAGCAGATGCAGCAATGCATGCAGCCACCGCTGTAATTCCAGCCGTGCAACACCCTCCTTCAGCCCAGGCCAGAATTAGACTGGGAGGCCTCTGACTGACTGGATATACTGTAGTAAAGCTGTAACAGGTTCATTCACACAGCCATTTACTGATATAGCCTACAATGTAGTCTAATGAATGAATCACGAGGTATGGTTAGAGACAGAGAATGCATGTTTGCACGAATCATCATGGAATGGGATGGGACCCGAAATAGACTACCCAGTTGCCCGGAAAAAATAAATACATAAACGTGCCAGTGCAGTCCCGTGTTATACCGCGTGTTTTTTCAGAAAGCTGCACACGGCACCGGCTCAGACTGCTACATTCAGATCTGATTTGTCTCCTAATTGCCCCTGGTCCTCTCACTCTCCAATGAAATGCCAGCCTTAATTTAATTCCCTACAGATTTAGCAGTGCGCGTACATTATGTCCACGCAGATCTCCCTTACCTTCCACCACGTGAAATTGCCCCGCACTTGTAGACGTCTGGCGCTCCTCTGACCTAAATGAAATGCGCGGCGTGTAGTCCCTCCAACTGTGGCTCCTCTGGACCGCTAATCAATCTGATCCGCTTATCGATCCGTTTCCCTCACTGCACTGGTCAATAACAACACGATTGTGGAGGGAGGACCTTTTTCTCCAGTGGCCAGCAGAAGCCACTGAGGAGCCGACAGAGCAGCAGCAGCTTCCCCGGGGCCTGTCTGGATCAATAGGCTATATCTCTTATGTCATCTTTGTGCTTAAATAAAGCTGATTGAACAACTGGATGACATTGATACGCTACTAGATAGGCTTGTATGGCACGTGTTTTTTATACTGGTGTATTATGCTCTCTTCTGCAATGTAATGGCGCCCTCTGCTGGATATTTCAGTCTATGCGCAAGATGATTTGATCATTGCAGTGGTGGACACAACTTATCGTAAACTAGGAAGGATTCTCTTTATATTAGGCTTAGGCCAGGACAATATAAACAAAAATTAAATACAATGTCGTATTTTTTAAATAATGGGCTATACATTATCATATCACTTTGATGGACCTGATAAAAGGTGCGTTTACCCTCCACTACATATCTGATCTGTCTTGATTTCTGTTGTGCAACAAATTAAGAAAGAACAGTGAATACAATATTTTATTAATGTGTCATTTTAGAATTTGAAGTAAGAAAACAACAACAGTCAAGCAGAACAATGGGTCCACTGAAATATTTTACTCAACTAAGGGAGTAAAAGTTAACTGAAGTGCAGGCAAAGATGTATTGCACTTCAGTTAACTTTTACTCAAGTCAAGGTAAGAGTAGCCTACTTGTCCCGCTTGGTCCCCAAGGTCATTTGACAGGTTATTTTCAAGATTTCCACTCAAGCCAGGTATTTCTTTTGATTGCTTTTTTATTAACAGCATTTACTTGTATACTTTAAATCTTTCTAGTAAGATATCTGTACCTTTACTCAAGTGTGGCTTTCAGGTACTTCATCCACCACTGCTTTTTGCTCACATCAACTCAGGATTGACCGTTTCACTGTAGATAACAGATCTCACTGTCCTCACTATCAAATCAAAAGCAAAAGTGGGTCAACATTAAAAACATAAAAGTACAGCCATTTAACACTATTCAGAAGAGTAAACAGTATAAAAAGTATGTAATTGTAACAGTATAAAAAATGTCATTGCAATAACACTCAGTGGTTAAAACAATGCCAACTCTCCATGCAGCACCAATTAAGACAAACATGTTTTCAGTGTCTAACCAACTATAGACTTCATAAAAAAATAAATCAAGTACGGTAAACAGAAACACATTACATAAATGGCAGCTTAGCAAGCAGTAGACATGCAATGTAGAAAAATGTGCTTTAAAAAGCTTGTAAAATGATCACTAGTCATTCCCACAGTAAGAATCAAAGTGGTGAAAATACAAAGTGCATAGTTGTGCACAAGCTGGGAGAAAAGTAGTTTGTTTTGAGGTCAAACCCTGAGAAGGCTACAGCATTTTAAGAGGCAGTGACTGAGAAGTCGGCAGGAAATCCACATGTTACATGAAGGCTGTGACTCATACCATAATTAAAAGCAGTCTGCTACTCACAAAAAACATGGCAGCAATGCACAAAGTAGACCATAGTGTAGAACACAGATATACTGTAAAGTAGCAACTATATAAATCAGACAAAAATAAATACAAAATAACCTCCATTTCCTTTCATACTTGTAAATGTACAGTATATGATGCTTCTGTGCTGCGTGTGTATTCCCACTAGGAGGTAGAGTCCTTTAAATAGGCTATGACATCCTCTCTCTCCCTTTTCTTTCTGATCCCAGAAAAGATCATCTTGGTACCCGGGATGTACTTCTTAGGGTTTTGCAGGTAGACCCTCAGAGTATCTTCTCCCCACACGATACCTGGAAAACACACGCATGCACAAGGTTTGCTTTACGATTTTAAGAATACAACATGTGATTTTGTGGTGGCAGTACAATTGAACACCTCCCAACACTGTGTTTAGGTGAATGTGGGCCAATAGGTTTGATCAGTCCATCATGATACAGCCAAGCTCAGACTGGGAAGGAATTTGGTCTGCATTATCCTGCCTGTCCAGACCTGCTGCTGTTAACTGTAGACATAAAGCTATACAAGTACCAAGCACTCTTCCCAGTTCTATAGCAATGGCCATATAGGCTATTTAATGCACACACATGCCACTGTTTCACCCAGAACGCCTTCAAACTGAATTTAGATAGATCACGGGGGATGCTAAAATTCTCCACTGAAACCGTTACAAATTGCATTGTTTATGGTGGTAATGCTAATTTAGAAAGGGTGTCCAACCCTGGCCATTCCGTGGTAGGGAAACATTGTCTCTGTCTCTCATGCGTAAACTGATCTTTTGACCCTGCATCTCCATGCATGCACTCTTCTAACTTGCAGACATTGTTTAGTTGCTTCTCAACCACTTAGCTATTTTGCACAGGGACTAACCAGGAAATGGAAAACAAATCAAAAAGCAGATTCAACATAAACCAAGAGTGAACTCTGTTGAGTTTGGTCTCCCTGTAGAGAGCAATGCTTCTCAAAGTATGTTACACAAACCGGCTCAAGGACGTAAAAAAAGGTACTATGGAGACTGGAGGAAAGCGAGTATGCAAGAGGGTTGGATCATGCTGCTCCCCGCTGCAGGTATCGGCAGAAGATTGCAAAACATATAGGATATGATCCATATACAATGAAGGGAAGCAATTTTTCCAGCAACTTGTCTCATTTTGCTAATACTTTCCTGTGTAGCCTGCTGCTGATTGCTGGTTTGGCCCCCAGCATGATCACGTGGTTCGCAAACAAGCCAATGGTCAATGGTCTCGCCGCGGTCGCCATCTTGACGTGACGTCACCTGAAAACAGCCTATGAGTGCACTGGGCCCAGGTGCACCCAATCAGCCTAACAAACCCAACGCCAGGCTCTTGCAAGACATGGGCCACGCAGGAGAGTGGGAGGGTCATCACAAAAGCTAAAATCTTGGGGGACCCTGGGACAAAATCTTATGAAATCGGGGTCCGTGGTCTAGTAATTTGTGTCAGTTTAGGGCTCCCTGAAGTGAAAAAGTTTGAGAACCACTGGAATAGAGGGAGCCATATCCTCCACCTACTCTCATGGTGTAGATCCACCCATTTTCACCTGAGCTTACCCCTCCATATAGAACACACCCATTTCCTTTGTTCTGTTTGGCAGCAACAATAACCCTCTGTGCACCTCATCATCTTCCATACGTGTGCATGCTGGCAATAAATGGCATGGATGGACTGATGTAGTACCATGGTGGTGCTCAAACCCCTGTGAGCTAAACCCAGAGGGAGACTCTACACTCCCAGAGTCAAGTGCCGACCCTAACCTGCAAGCTTGTTGTAGTGAAAGAATCAACTATTTTGTGGCTAAACCTCCACCACTAGCATGTAGCTAACGCTGCAGTCTGTAGCCTCAGGGATGCATACCCTTGTCGATGTTGGCCTGTGTGTAGGAGAAGCCGGGGGACTGGCCCGTCTTCCTGCCAAACAGACCCCACAGGTTGGGTCCCACCTTGTGGCGCCCCCCCTCCTCCACTGTGTGACACTGGGAACATTTCTGGACAAACGACTTCTTCCCTTTCTTGATGTCCCCCATGACCAGCAGCTAGGAGGGAAGAAGATGACAGTCAGTACAAATGTATAGGCTACAGTACAAACAACATATTCATACATGGGAGTGGCATCTCGAGGCTTAAGTTTAGACAGCCTTGCCAATGAGCACAACTATGTAACCCATTACTCACTCAGGCAAAAGGACAGGTTGGGCTACACAATAATGGCATTCACTTATACGAAGCAAAGGTGAATTTAGCAAGTTGTTGTGTGGAAATGCCTACAAGGGGGGGGGGGGGGGGGGCACATAAGATAATGCATGAATTGCTTTTAAATAGCCTAAGTCATGATCAGGCTACATATATCTCCAGAGCTTATAATCAAATAAACACACCGGCCTAATTGACAGCTAAAGTAGACTACCCGAACCAGTGTGTTTAGGCTACAGTAAAGCAGAAAGGAAAGACAAGACGCTGTTTGTTTACTATTTGGCTGCCCGTTTCCTATAATAGGCTACATTCAGGAAACATGCTATTTTGGAAACAGCAAAACAACGAGTGGCTGCTGGAATGTTATGGTGATAGCTGCCACAGGAGAAAATAGCATAAAGTAGCCTACAACTCTAGTCTCTAACCTTTACCTCAGATCAACAAACTGCTTTTCCACAAGTGACGTTTTGTTTAGGCTTCGGCTACAACAATCAACAGTGATGTAGCGTTAACTAATTACCTGAGTGTGATAGTACAGGTAGAAGAAGTCCCCTCGCCCTTTCGAGGAGAAACGAGTTGGAGTGCTTCTTCTGTGGTTGTTAATTAGTAGTTTGAAAAGAGTAGCCTGCTAGCTAAATGACTGCACCGACGTATCGAGAACAAGAACACTACCGGACTCACTCGACCCACAAGGAAAACTTTCCGAAGAGAAATAGGCGGCGATTAACTGGGGGGGGAAAGCAACATAATAGCGAATGAATTACGCAACACAGTGAAGAAGATGCCAGCTATGTGGTCACACCCAGTTTGTCTCCAAAAGGTAGGAAAAGCATGTTTGACATCACCAGGAAGTAGCCTATGACAGGATGCACCTGGGAAACAAGGTTTTATTTCAAAGCAAATTAAAAACTTTGCCTCTTACTGTGTGTGTGTGTGTGTGTGTGTGTGTGTGTGTGTGTGTGTGTGTGTGTGTGTGTGCGTGCGTGCGTGCGTGCGTGCGTGTGTGTGTCATTGGTCGTATTGATATTTACAGGACAGCCCATATTCTAATCAATAGAGTGAGTATAGATGTTTGCCCATATGCTTGGTATACAGATGTGCGCCTCCGTGACACAGTTTTGGTTGAAGCTGTAGTAGCTTACAACAAGGTGGCACCCCGCCCTTCACAGCCTGGTGTGTGGAATTGCTTGTGGGGGTCACTCAGGGTGAAGGAGGCCCCGTAGAGCTGACCGGGCCCTCCTGTACCCCCACAGAGCCCCAAGCCACCTCCTGTCTGAAGCCCCACAGCCTCCATGCGTCCAGGTTGAGAGTGGATGTAGGCAGGCAGCCTCAGCTGGCTCCCTCATCTCCATAATAACCCAAACCCATACTGTCCCGGGATTCTGCCTGGGTCCGTGTCACGTACCCCAGGTTGGGGGACTTTCTCCTGGATATCCATAGGGGACTGGTCCCGGTGGGCGGGATGGGTCAGTTGGTTCCATAGTCAGTTCTCAGATTTTGGCATTCACATGTTCCTTCTTCAGAATTGCAGGTGGCACAGAGCTGAGCAGACTGGTTGCCGTCAGGAGATGTGACAGGTTGGTGGGAGTTAAGATGCTAATTGCCTTTGTCCCTGCAGGAGCATCTGTATGTTGGCTGTGCAGCCAGGGACCAGGACATGATGGGAGCGGACCCAAAGATCACAGCAAGAACACACACTGACTGGTTGGGTGTTTGATGGCGAAGCGAGCCCAGAAGAAATTCACGTGGAGAAGAATGTTGCCAAGGTGAGTACTTGTACAGTAGGGTATACAAAGTTATTTACTGTTGAGGATGATTGTCAGTTATCTGTTTCTTTCGGATCTGTGCACTAATTCTCAATCATTAATTGGACTGGATATGAAATGTTTTATTCAAAAATACGAAATGTCTTCAGTGAGGCCTTTTTATTTCTTCCACAAAAAAGTGATATACCGCTTTTTTTTTTAGTTGTGTTTTGTGGGACTAAAGTGGGACTAAAATCCCCACATGTCCACTGACCTCATAGAAACCATGCTGACCTGGCCAGCACACTGCCTGCTTCTTATACCCCTTTCACACCAAGGGTCCAACCAGGGTTATTCCCAGGTTGATTTTGGGTATGAAAGGGTTAATCCGGGTTGCCCGACCTGGGTTGGCGACTGGCGACCCACCTCGAGATCATGGGTCATGGGTTGATTTCAGTGTGAATGGCACCGACCACGTGGCTTGCTATTTGTTATGTCAATAGGTTATGCTGTTTGTTATGCATCTCTCCGAGGTTCTGACCCAGGTCCTATCTGAAATGTCATGGCCAAGGATTAACCCGTGTTGACTGACTTGGTGTGAACTGACAAAAGAAGGGTTGAACATGGGTCAAGTAACCCTGGTCGTCGTTGGTGTGAAAGTGGTCTAGTTTGCATCGTCCGATCGATCACCTCATGACGGAAGGGCTTCTCACCTGCCAATCAACAAGGAAACTTTGCAGTGATTTAGAAACTTACTCAGTCATCCCCCCCTGTTTTCACCATTTGTCTGCTTTTCGTTGTCCCTCCCCTTGTGTGTATGTCCACATGCCCACAATAATCTAGTTATTCACCTTCCTTTTATTATAAGGAGAATTAGATTTAGTTGTTTACATGAAAAGAAGATGCTGTTAATATTCCTATGGCATCCAATCTCGCAATTATGGAAGGAATGGATTGTTGTACTGCAGGGATACTCAACTTGCGGCCCGGGGGCCAGATGCGGCCCGCGACAGGCTGCAGAGTGGCCCCCTGAACATTTTCTAATAATTTCACGTTAGTTTTCATTGTGAGTTAGAATCTAATTCACAATAAAAACTAACGTGAAATAAAGTTTGACTGAGCTCCAGCTAAATTGTCAAATACCGCCGTCTGCTCGCTACCCAGGCACTTATGTATGCACTTAACCTAACTAACTATACAGTGTGCACAACATTGTCAGACCAAACTCCGGCTGACACCCCAAAAACCTACAATCCGCTACAGAAAAGATTATATTCTTTGTTTATTAACTGGCCCCTCGCCTCCTATCATTTCACGAAAGTGGCCCCTGGGCAAAGCAATTTGAGGGGCCCTTTACACGAGGACAGTTTCTGGAAGAAACGACACAATAGCGTTTCCTTCACACCTTTTCCTTCACACCTTCTCCCTGTTTACATGAGCGCTGTTGAATTTTTAAAACACCGTAATGTACATGCCAGGTCGCTAGGTGGCAGTGTGATCACCTTATTCTTTGCCCATACAAGGACGCTTCTGCATGATGTAATTTCGTAATCGTCTTTCCAGTTTTAAACACGGAAGTAGAGTACGCCTTCCGCAGTCATTTAGACTTGCCAAAAAGCTTTTTTCAAGTTAAAAAAACCCCAAACTGTTTTAAAGTTTTAATATTTGTCGGTGAGAATGTAACATATACTGTATGTGACCAGTTTATCAGAATAACGCCTATTGGAAATCTTTAACGAGCAGCGAGGACCGGGAGCGCTGAGTGGGCTATCTGTCAAACCCTACTGTAGGCTACTGGCAGTGAGAAAACACTGTCGACGTGCTTTTGTAACTAACGTTAAATGCCGACCGGGTACAGCCATCGGCTCCTCGCAGCAGTAACGTTATGAACATGTAACTGAAGTTGGCCGCAGTGTAGCTTAATTCTGAATGTTGCCAAACTTCATTCATACTGACGTTTTATTTTGAAAATGGTTCGCATGGCTATGGCGTAATCGCGTGTGTCGCGTGTGCAGGCACATCAGACTTTCTGAAATGTGCCGTCTCAAAGCGATTACATGGAATGATCAGCGGGGGGCGTCTCAAAGAATTTCACTCTGGAAGGTGGTTTCAAAATGTGTCGTTTCCTAAGCCCAAATTCGCCGTCGCCGTCTAAAAGGGAGGCACTAACGATACAATAATTCCCTGTCACAATAGGAAACCGTCCTCGTGTAAAGTTCCCCTGAGTATCCCTGTTGTACTGTATGCTATTGGCTACAGGCAACATCAATCAAGTCCTTCCTGTCAGAATTGAGAGCAGAGCAGAATTGCTCTCTTGGTATTTCTGTTGGTGCCACATTGAGAAGTGTTGGATGTAAACAAAGACAGTAGCTGTAAACAACAGCTTGAATGTGCAGGCAAGTGTAGCAATGTATGAAAACACCTTCAGACAGTCTTTACAGCGAGGTTTACATGTCCAAACAACTCCCCAGTATGACTAATATCATTGTTGGCCTCCCCATGTCTTAATCATAGTATTCATACTTCAAGTATGACTGTTAACTGCTAGATAGGATCGCAATGTGATCACCCCAACCCCCTCTTCATACACACCTTTCCCTTTGGGCATGACGATGATGTGGTCGATACCGGCAGGTGGTGTCCTTGTTGTCCAGACTTGGGCTCATCTGGACAGCAGAAGGACAGGAACACAGTGGGGGGATGTGGTAGGGTGTTCCCTGGGCACTGGCACCGTTATCTGCCTCTCTCTGGGAGAAAAGTGACACAGTGGTAGCGCTGTCGCCTCACAGCAAGAAGGTCCTGGGTTCGATTCCCGCCTGGGCGCTGGGAACCTCATCTCTTCAGTGCCTACCTGGGCAATCTCGTCAAAGGGGCCTTTCTGTGTGGAGTTTGCATGTTCTCCCCGTGCTCCCCTGGGGTTCTTCCATACAACATCAGTATGGACCCCCACGAAAAATGTGCAGAAGATCGTCACCTGACCAGCAACGACAAAGAACTGAAGATGGTCCTCGGGCGCTGTACACTGAAAGCTGCCCACTGCTCCTGGCCTGCCCCTTGGAGGAAGGACATGCCTTGATGGAATAAATGCAGAGAATGTATTTCAGATCATTTAAGTGTACTGATTCTTCTTTGTTCTGGGAACTCTGAAAGGAAGGGGAGATGCCTCAGTGAAGATTTTGACTTTCTGTCTCCATCTAGTGGCCAGTTACTGTACTGGCTGGCTCAATCAAATCCTAATGTCAGCCGGGTCTGCTGTATTTGGTGCTACTTACGATTGGTCATTGATGCACACACGGCTTTTCCACAGCTGTGGTAACACTACATCCCTTTGAGAAACACACACACACACACACACACACACACACACACGTCACACACACACACACACACACACACACACACACACACATGATTTTGATCAGATTTTCCTATTTGTGCACGATTGTACCTTCTGATGTTTATTTGATTTTGAAGGTTATAATGGTTATCACTAGAAACGTAATAATATGAGTATTCTCTGAGTACTCAGGTAAAGTGCCTTCTCTCTGTATAGTCATGGTGTTGATGTCTTGTGTTGTTATGAGGGAGAGAGATGACTGTGTGTGTTTCACTTGTTCTTCATTAGTCTTTCTTAATGGGGGGGAATGAGGAATGCGTCAGGGCGTTGGGCTGAAATTGCATCTGATTCTGTGCCAGTTGTGCAAATGATGGGGTGAAAATCAAAAAGTGTGTTTTCTCGTATGGTCGGTTAGTTACCGACAACACTGGCGTACGGTGGCCTGTACTGGACATACTGTAAAAATAAAGCTCACATTTTCACAGTAGAACAATTTGGTTTGCTAATTAGAGCCGAGATGCAGCAGAAGTGTCTATAGTGAAGAGGCTGTTTATTGTGTTCATTGTGTTATTTATTGTGTGGTTTTGGAAGCCAGAAATCTCAGCTTCTTGACAAAGTAGCTAATTGTTGAGTGAGTATTGATTTATTATTTACTATCAATGGTATTGATCAACAGCCCTAGCGACCCCCTGCAGGTATATTATGGTAATTTTGTCTGTGTGCAAGACAGGTCCAGGTGGCTCTCTCTGTGGTAGTTGGGCAGCTTAGAGTCACAACAGCCTTCCCATGTAGAGAGGAGGAGGATCTGGGAGGCGGGGTAGACCGGGCAGCTTCTCATAGAGGAGGGACGGCCATGTAGTCATCCTCAGATAAGCTCCCAGTGAAGGTGAGCTGGTAGGGAAGTGGGCTTAAACGAGCTCCAGACTGGTAACAGTGTCCTGGGTAATTGTCTAGGCCATGGCAGTGAGCCCTTCAAAGAGAACATCCGTTTTGTTTACTTTTTGTCTGATTTTCTCCATTAGATTTTCTTTATTATATTTGGCCTATTTACAATCTATGGGTAATGTTGCTATAATTTGCACCAATGTCACTTTATTTCACATAATGTAGAAAGGCATTTCATGTGTAGGACAAGATAAGCTCTTTTTTTCAAGAGAAGCTTTGTTTTTGTTTTTTGGCGAAGCGTAAATGAGAAACATCTTAGTTTTACGTCTCTCTTAGACATTTGGCATTATCAAAGCAATTAGCTGCTGAGGAATAGTTGTTTAAATGTCAAGAAGTTGTTTATTCTGTATTCAATGTATCTGCTGGAATTAGATCTTGCTCTTATGACAAGACACCCACAAACAGGATTCTTTAGGAAAAGACAATAGATTCAGTTTCACTCACTTGCTCACTCACTCTCTCTCTCTCTCCCCTCTGTGTGTCTCTCTCTCTCACACACACACACACACACACACACACACACACACACACACACACACGCACACACAGATAAGACAGACATACATATAATTAGAGTGAGATACCTGCTGCTTTCCTACGTCAGCACTGGATGGAAAGACAGCTGTGGTTGATGGTGGTTCTACTATTTGAAACCCTCAAAACCTCATGTTGCTTCCACTAGCAGCCCCAGTGCACCCTGGGAGCTTGCTCTACCAGCCCCAGTGCACCCTGGGAGCTTGCTTCCACTAGCAGCCCCAGTGCACCCTGGGAGCTTGCTCTACCAGCCCCAGTGCACCCTGGGAGCTTGCTCTACCAGCCCCAGTGCACCCTGGGAGCTTGCTTCCACTACCAGCCCCAGTGCACCCTGGGAGCTTGCTTCCACTACCAGCCCCAGTGCACCCTGGGAGCTTGCTCGCCGGTCTCTACCCCTCTGATGAACTCACAATAAAGACTTAGTATTAGAATGGATTGTCAGTTTCAGTTCTGTGATGCATTTTGAAGTCCCATGAGGTGCTCAGGCCACAGGCAGGTCTGGGTGTAGTCCGGTCCTGAGCGGAGTCACAAAGGGCACCACATGCATCCATAGTTAAGTTAAGTTAAGTTATCCTTTATTTATCCCCATGGGGAAATTCATCCTCTGCATTTGACCCATCCTCTACTAGGAACCTTCCTAGAACCAGGAGCAGTGGGCAGCCGCAGTGCAGCGCCCGGGGACCAACTCCAGTTCTTTTTGCCATTGCCTTGGGTCAGGGGCACTGACAGGAATATTAACCCTAACATACATGTTAGGGCACGGTGGCTCAGTGGTAGAGCTGTCGCCTCACAGTCAGAAGGTCCTGAGTTCGATTCTCGCCTGGGACACTGTGGGCGCTGTGGTTGTGTTCCCCCCCATATCCTCAGTGCCTACTGCCCAGGTGGGGTATCTCGTCGTAAGGGCCTTTCTGTCTGTGTGGAGTTTGCATGTTCTGCCCGTGCTCCCCCAGGGGGTTCCTCCGTATATAACCCCCCCACCAAAAACATGCAGAAGATCAGATCGTCATCGTCATCCGACCAGTGATGACAACATCCGAAGTTGGTCCCCGGGCGCTGTACGAGAAAGCGACCACTGCTCCTGGCCTGCCCCTTGGAGGAAAGGACAAGCCTGGATGGGTCAAATGCAGAGGACATATTTCACCGGCCACCATCAGCATGAGTGTGTGTAGTGGCCGCATGCATGTGTTGTAGTGTGTTGTGTGACAATAAAGACAGGCTGCCGTCTGAAAATCGTTTTTTTTTTTTTTTTTATGTCTTTTGGTGGTGGGAGGAAACCGGAGCACCCGGAGAAAACCCACACGAACATGGGGAGAACATGCAAACTCCACACAGAAAGGACCTGGGACGGACCGGGGTTCGAACCCGGGACCTTCTTGCTGTGAGGCAACACTGCTAACCACTGAGCCACCGTGCTGTCATATGGGGTCCAAGTAGGAGTGGGGGGAAAGTTCATTCATGTTTAAAAAAAAGTGCACAATACACACAAACCACTCAGTTTAATATATTTTCCATGCGTACATGTTGAATACAACTTTATTTATAGGGCCATGCACGTCAAATCAAATCGTCCATTCACTATAGGCTATTTTATACTGTAGTAGAAACACTGTAATATCAAATCATCAGCCCTGTCCCCTTCATCCTGTCAAAGACTTTCAGGCAGGTCCTCTTCTTCTGAGCTTCTGAACTCATTTCCATATGAAGACAGGTGATTACACTGTTAGGAAGTAACAACAACAAGCACATAGTCATCACGTCACACATGAGTGTTGTGGTCAACTTCAGACTGGCTATAAAAGTTATAAAAGTTGAATTTTGTGCCTCATCATTTACAAATGAAACACTGACAAATTCTAATGTCTTGTTCATAACAACACATCAAACAGCGCTCGATACTGGGATGGAGCTGTATTTAGAAAGACGAATACCAATGATGCACTTTGACTTGAAAACAGCATTATTGACGCACTCTTCAGTAAATGGCTGTTTTACCTGCAAGTCGAAGTGCAACGCCTACAGTACCAGTGGAAGTCATCCAGCGGTCGTGTGTTGGCCAGAGTCCAGAACAGGCTCTGGTACAGGCTGCTTCTCAGGGTGGCGGGGACGGGTGCTTCTCCCCACATCCGGGCACTTTGTCTGGGAGCACATTCCAATCACGTCCCAAGACCTTCCAAACCTTTGTGGTGGGTTGGCGGCGGACTTAGGTGACCTGTCGTCACCAGCGTCACCCTCTCTCCCAAAGCGCATGGACAAGCTGGGGTAGAGCAGGCGCAGAGGTTTGGAAGTGGGCGGGTAGAGCCTGATCATGGTTGGGAGGTTGATTTTGCTGCTGGTAGGAGTCACGTGTAGGTTCAAGGTTTTCAAATCCAAACTCCTGCGTATTCTGTTGCTCGTCTGGAAACAGAAACATGTTGTAACATTTAGATTGTTCATGTTCTGTCACATTTAGTAGTTGGCTATTCCCCTCTAAATTCAGTCATCGTTTAGTTTAAAGAAGAACAGCAAGGCATAGGTTATGTGACCTTTACCAATAAGGCTCTACCCAACGTTGGGGTTACCTTCGGTGGCTGCTGCTGTTTAAAAGCTCACAGACCTCAGACCCATGTCTTTCAACACAGGTGACCATGTGTTTGTCTGTAGTCACACATTTTATAATTATAAAATCAAATTTCCTCTGCAGTTTGAGTTATAGTAGTTCCAGGTTTTGCTATCAATGCATGCTTTTATTTCTGCCTATGGATCTAATTGCATTCAGTTCAATAATATTTAACATGGTTTCATTTGACTATCTGCAGATCAATGCATATCTACTATAATTTGATGTGGCTGAAACTCCAAAGACTAATGGGAAAACTTGAAAAGACATAGTCAAGTAGATGGGTGTGTGTGTGGGGGGGGGGGTGATGCAAATGTACTGTATACTACCTGCCTATTGGCTTACAGGTGTCTAATAAAAAATATACTTATAAAATACAAATGAGTTAATTGATATCACTGGATGGCAAATTAGTGCATGTGTTATGTGCTGTACTAACTGCTACTCTAACACAAACAGTGACAGATGCTGATATCCCCAACCCCATGGCCAAATGCAGATGCCTGGCCCTTACCATCCATTTCCTGGACAGGCTAACGCTCTTTCTAGTAAAAAATACTTGACTTTCCTTGTCTGGTGTTTACAGATACAGAAAAGACAACTCGACAGAATAAACAACCCGTTCTGACTCATCAAATATATTGGTTCTCACCTGCAGGTGGCGCTGCTCTCTGACGGTGTGTCTGCCATCCTCACCGCTCAGGCTCGGCAGAGTGTTCTCATTGCGGATAGGCTTCGTGTAGCAGACCACTGCCCCTCCAAGACATCCCAGCGTCAGGAGTGCTAACGGTAGCATTGTGAGTGACATGTCGGCTCTGCACAGCACTGTATATGCCTTACCTCCTGTAGAGCAGACTGTCCCCGTTATTAAAGACCACTGAAAGCACACGCACACACGCACACACACACACACACACACACACACACACACACGCACACACACACACACACACACACAGACACAGACACACAAACACGCACACGCACACGCACACGCACACGCACACGCGCATATCTAATTGACTTTGTTCCTGTGCCTTAGACTCATTTAAGTTTCACAAATTCCTCACTCAATAATCACCTGGCTCAGATGAATATGCAGTATTTGAAGAAGTAATTGGATCACTAAATTAACCAGTTCCCAATCTGGTAGAAGCAGGAAGTGAGAGGAGGTGCTCTATTAGGAGACGTGGATGACAGTGGAAACATCAAAGATGCCTCAAAGGAAAAATGATTCTTGGTTACACTTTTGTGTTAAGTCGATGAAAACGCGATGGGTTAAAAGGGCTAATCAGCAACACATACCATTCCTAAAGAGCACCGCATTCTTCTGGTTTTGCGGTTACCCATTTCCATATCTATCTATCTATCTATCTATCTATCTATCTATCTATCTATCTATCTATCTATCTATCTATCTATCTATCTCTCATGACAACTGCTATTCATGTACCTCTGGACATCTCCTATCTAATACTGAAAATCCAACCTGGACAACAATTTGCAACAGCAAAGTGTGGATGACGTCGCTCGCCATTCTGGCTCTGAATGCATTGATATTGGGTTGAAATGATTGAAGGAGTCAGTGGTGCTGGACATGCGTCCGGAGAGGAGAGGGGCAGAATGTGAGGCATGCCTGGTGCGAGACAGAGGGTTATAATGACAAGCCACAGGGAACGTTCATGTGATCCATGCATCATGACCCTGACATTGTTACCATTTGCCACTGTTGCCATGTCCAGTGCTACACTGTAGCTTTGAGCTTATGGGAGCGTTTGAAGTGTCTCACTGGAAACGTATCTAAACAGCATCTGCTTTTGGTAAATGAGGTAACAACCTTAAGATGTTTTTTTTTGGGGGGGGGCGGGGGGGCTTTGTTTTCATCTATCTTTCTGTATTATCATTTACCTCCCGCCTCTCCTCAACCCTCCTCTTTGTGCTCTCTCTCTCTCATTCTCTCTGGAGCTCGCTCGCCCCCTCTGACCCTGGCTGCAGCGTGCAGACTATGGGGTCGGGATTTACGATCCTGTCTCCAACACTTATCCCGAGACTTATCCTCCCTACCTCCAGCTCTCCCTTTGTTCTTTCACCCAGCCATCCCAGCACTCCCTCAAAGACCTTGTTCTCCTGCACTGTAATTCTCTCTTCTTAATGTTTTTAATGTGCATCCCTCTCGGCCCCGGCGGCCTTTTCATCTTTCCATTTTGCTGCTTTCACTTCCCTCTCCCTCCTCCCCTCCTCTCGGCTTCTCCCTGTCTGTCTGTCTGTCCGCCTCGCTCCAAGACACACCTCCTGCTTGGATATACAGGCCAGATTTGATTTAACAGGCCTCGCCTCTCCCATACCTAACATCTTTTTTTGACTAATCTTGCATCTTAATCAGTTGTAGATCACTGTTATGAGAGGCTGTCGGACTTCCTGAAATGTTATGCTGTCATGTCTAATGTCTATTGTGTCCAACTGTCTGTCTGTCTGTCTGTCTGTCTGTCTGTCTGTCTGTCTCTTTGTCTGTCTGTCTGTCTTGTGAGGCCAGGTTTTGTTGTGGATCGCAGGAAGACTAGGGAGAGGAAGTCACTGACAGAAAGGCAGGGATTAGACAGAGATAGAGCCAGAGACGCAGAGATAAGAGAAAGGTGGTGAGACAGGAAGGGACAGAGCCCGCGAGAGGAAGCGGCGCAGCTAGAGGCCACGGAGAGACCGTCGATCCTCGCCTGGCTGTCTCCCTGCGTCTGGGCTCTGGCACCGTTCCCAGAATTCCGGCCCAGGGACTGGGACACCCTCGGATTCCCGGGGATGATTTGTGGGAATGCGCTGTTATCCCCCTGTTGAGCTGATTTATGCGGAGTTTTATCTCCCCCCTCACTTAGACATGGGCCGAGTCATCATCACAACACTCTACATGCCCGTACACTCGGCGAGGAGACACATCCATCAGGCGCCCCTGACACTTTTATCAATGATCAAATCCATTTGTGTGTGATCACTGCATTATGATGTATGGGAAGTGGAGCTGCCGCCGGGCGGACAGACACACGGGCTCGTGCTACAGTGCGTGTGGCCGGCGTAGTTCTGTGCGTTGCGGCTGTGGTGGGCAATGAGGATGTTGCCCGATCCAAATCGCTCACGAACGACCGCGTCCGTAACCTCCACTCAGGAGAGTGCCGAAGTACAAACTGTACACCGAGGCCTACATACAGGATGTATCAGTTTTCTGTTTTTCTCAGGCAATCTATATAATAAAGTTTGACGTCTGTGTGCGTACGCTATCTTTTATGCACGCCCACACACCCCGGGTCGGATCGGGCTAAAAATGTGCATGGCGCTGGGTTATGATCCGGGGAAGGTCATGGGCAGTTCATCAAGACCTGGAACCACCTGGAAAGTCCTGGAACCACCTGGAAACCGCCTCCACCGGGGTTGGATTGGGCCGAACATTTGCATAGCGGTGTGTTATGATCCGGGGAAGGTCATGGGCAAGTTGTATGGTCCTGGTCTGGAAACCACCTGGACACCACCATCATTTCCGAGCAAAAGACACAGTTGTATTGCTTTGTGCCTATTTAACCCGGGCAATGCCGGGCACATTGCTAGCAACACTAGAAATTGTAATCAGTGAATTTCCATTACGTCAGGTGATGTTGCCGTGATCCGCTTTTTAGCTCTCCTCACAAAAAGGCAGCACCTTTTCCACATCAAACAATGGCATGTGAATGCAGCCATACATGTGTTTCATCTGTTATGAACACACACATGCGCGCACGCACACACACACACGCGTGCACGCACACACACACTTTAAATTTATGATGCCTTTAAATTCCACATAATTAAGTCTGTGACTGTCTCACCGTCCACATATAAGCTAACTGAAAATATTATTTCTCTGTGACCTTTAGTTATAAATTAATGTCAGTGTGTCAGTTGTGTGCAGTTTCCGTGTGTTGATCTCTGCCGTGTAGTTTCATTGTAAAGCCAGTAGATGGCACACTAGGTTTAGATTAGATAAACTAGAGCTTGCAGATCCCTGTGTATGGACCTCCGGTACTAATTCTACTTCTTTAAATGCTTATTCCAATGTTGCAAACATTCAGTGTTTTGGCCTTTGTGTGAATAGATGCATTTTGGGTTGCATTAATAGTAACATTAGTCTAATAAATGGTGCTAAATAACATGCTGTATAATGTCAGAAGTGTATACCACCAGGTGGCCCTCTAACACACTTCTTCTCTCCATTGTAAAGGAGGAGGAGCACCTGTGAGGAGGCGGAGTGTTGGAAGAGAAGAAGAAGAGGGCGTGTCCTGGTGAAAGGGGAGGACCTTCGATGTCTGTCAAAGAGAGGAGGAGCTATACACACCAGCCAATCAGAGGTTGGTAGAATTTCACCAATGAGAGATGAGAGAAAAAGCAAGGGGAGGCGGACAGGAAACTGAGCAAATGACCCTTGATGAGAGAGAGGAGAGAGGAGGAGGATGGGAAGGATGAGGGAAGGGAGAGGGGCCCTGGCAGAGGGGTGTGTGTAAGAAGTGTAGGCTTGGTTGAAAAAAATCTGCCAAAGCATGTGTTTTGGCGTATGTTTTCATAATAAGATATATTCCCTTTCCCAAGCATAAATGTAAAAGGTCCGTTCAAGTGTGGAGAGATAAATATCATGTGGATGGTGCAGAAGCTGAGCGATTGAGACGCAGCAATAAAGTCCAGAGAGAGCCACAAAATACTGTGATGAGAGAATTAGAGTGGTGAGAAAAAAATGCTAGAGAGTGTGACAAAACTTCACAAACAATAAGGAGTCAGTAGAGTAGCAAGAGAGGAGAGAAAAATGAAAAAACGCGCCCCGGCCTTTTGTGTGTTTTTCTTCCTCGTGCTTGATTTGAATGTTTACACCGTTATTTATGTGGTGAGTGAGTTTCATGATCCTTGGGGCCCCCCGGACACCATTTAGGACCCCAGTGCATAATTCTCTTAGTGACATCGGTGTCAATAAGAAAATAAGCATTCTTCAAAATGATTATTCAAATTATTTTGCAGAATGAAGAGGTAACCATTTTGCAGCATATAGCATTTGTGCAGGAAGAGTGACGTGAGGGTGAAACGAGGGAGAGACTGCACAAAGAAAAGGTTTGGGGAGAGAGAGAGAGAGAGGCTGAGAAAGCAGTCTTTCCCTCAGTGTCTCTCCTGACCTCTGAGCCTTCACTCTGCTCCCAGTTGGACGGCCAGTTTGGCTGCTGGTCAGCGGGTCAGCGGAGGTCAGAGTTCACCTTGACACCCACACGCAGAGCTACACTGTGACCTCCACCCCCCCCCCCCCCCCCCCCCCACACACACACACACAGCTGAACCCTACACAGCGCCTAAAGCAATGACACAAACAGGAAAGAGAAAGGGAGGGAAGGAGAGAGAGAGAGAGAGAGAGAAGGGACATTTGTTTTTTGAACACTCAGATATCACATTTATTTGACTCCAAAACACATGTCTTTACACTTGCCCGAGCCACTTATAGTTGCATTACTATATGGGACATCGTGGACATAATTTCGGGGTCGAAAGTGTGTCTCATCTCAAGCCATCTTGATGGAGATGTACAGTATGCCTCTTCAACATCATCACATGCACGTATGCCTCTTCAACATCATCACATGCACGCGGCTTTGATTTAGCACGTCACACGGAGACAGGAAGCATGCGCTGCCTTGATGAGTTGTGGTTTGATGTTGCGTGTTGGAGGGGTGGGAGATATAGCCAAATCATGGAGGGGTCACCACGTTTTTGGATTACTTTTCTTCATGTGAATAGCTGTTTTGCAGATTTTTCGGCGTGTGTTTCTGCTCTGTTTTTAGTCAATTTGTCTGCAGAAATGCAGAGTGAGTTGTGGAGGTCGGACACATGAGGTCAAAGACCAGAAGTCTCTCCGCGCTTTTGACATGCTTGGTTGAAAATAACTAAACATGAGGAGCCTAATAAAATGCAGGGGGACACTTCACCATCGCCCAATGTTAGTCTTTATTATACTACTTTAATTCTTATTTAAAAAGTGTTGTAAGTTGTAAGTACACACTAATACTGTGTAATTATGCAAATCACCCTCTACATGTGCTGACAAATAATTGTACTTCCTACTTACAACAGCATTTGTGTAGCCTACTTTTTCTTGGTTTCTTGGAGGAACTTTTAACTGCTTATGAAACAGTCTAAATTTAAAGGGATAGTTCGGATTTTTTGATTGGGGGTTGTAGGAGGTACTTGCAGACAGTCAGTGTACTACATGCAGTAGAATGCAGCCGGCGCCGTCCCAGTTTGGAGAAATGGAGGCCGGCCGCGTCAGGCAAGTAGAGCTGCCTGCTGAGTGTGAACAGGGTCACGAGCAAAAAACGTAAAAAGAAACAAAAGAGAAAATAGATCAAATGCTTCCATACTGCTCACCTGGCGTAATCCAAGTCTCCACAAGCCCTGAGATGCCAAGATGACTTGAAAAGACGTCATTTACACCCTGTTTTTAGATGAAATCTGCAGTGTAGTCAGAAGTGCCAGTGCAGCTGCACATGGCTATATTTCAGCTGGTGGAGACTCGGTGTTCAGGAAATGCAATCTTTGTCCCGGGATAACTGCTTTTGTCCCCAGGGGGCGCTAAAATCAACACAAAATGAACGTTTCTTGTAGCTGCTTTAATATAGTGAAATAAGGTCATTGTTATGCAAAGTGTTCTCAAATGCAAAACCTGCATGATTCACTTTGTGCTTGCATTATACAGTACGTCTCTTTCTCTTTGTGTGTGTGTGTGTGTGTGTGTGTGTGTGTGTGTGTGTGTGTGTGTGTGTGTGTGTGTGTACTAGGTGAAAAGAGTACACAAAGCCCTTAATTAAATCAAAGCAGATATAATACAATAGAATAGCGCTCTGGTAAAAGTCCATTCAAAAATCTACTTAAAGTGCTTTGTATTAAATGCACCTAAGTGCCTACAGTGCAGCTCCACTATGGGCATAATGCACTCATGTTTCACTTCCAGGAAGCTTTCAACCTTCAATGTGTTAACCCCCATAAATTAAGTGTCTAGTTATGCTCATCTCTTCCTCTTAGTGCCGCTTGTTTGAAGTTTAGAACATTTTTATGAATTTATAATTTCCCGTTTGGCAGATGATTTTATCCAATATGGGATTTTAAGACACCACCTGCAGGGTTCTGAAAGTCAGAAGGGAACGAGAGTAAATGGCATGAAGCTAAGTTCCAACAAAATAAATCTTACAAGGCAGTGCATAGAGGCAGATAAAGAGTTTTTATTTGTATTTTACTTTTATTTTCTTTACTTGTCCTTTGCAAAATTTCACAAATGCTATAATCCATTTTGACAAATGAATTGTTAGATGAAAGTCATCACTTAAAATTTCTTCAGAACTCTTCAGAAATATTGCTATTTTGGAGGCAAATGTCTTTGAATAGTACTAAGTTAAATGGGGTTTTCCAGGGTGATTTATTAGCCTATTATGGGATTTAGATTGAGAATTTGGCACTAGTCTTGTTTTAAGGAAACTCCTTTGCAATTAAACTCTGATGTAGTGACATAAGTTCAATGCTGA
>NC_139643.1:32428802-32433802 GCF_964638095.1 Poromitra crassiceps | reverse complement strand
GAGGCGTGAGAGAAAAATAAATAGGGCCCGAACGATACTGGATTTTTGGGGAGTAAAATATCTGACACAGATATGTAATGGAGGCAGGATATTTATAAACGTTATTGTCAAAAATGATGACTCGGAATTTAATAATTATAAATAAGTATGAATAAGAAAAAGCACAAATAGAATCTGTATAATATCGCCCATATCGGACAACATAATACAGTATACCCACATATCTGTGATAGGCCAATATCGGCCGATAATATCAGCCGACCGATATATCGGTCAGGCTCTCAAAATAAAGAAGCATTGAAGAGAAGAGAGATATGCCGCTTATAAGCCAGGGCGACTTTTGTTTCATCTTATGATTAACTGCTTTGCAAACTTGATCAAACCTGGTGTTCATTGATCATAATTAAACTCAGAGCATGTTGTAGTCTTATGGAGCATGTTGTACTTATGGCGATAACTTTCTGTCTTAATTGGCAAGAGACAGATAAAGCATATCAGGAATGCGAGTATGGGATGTGCAGCCAGAGCATGGGACCCACATGGAAACACACCCACACCAAACGGCACACATATGCATGCAAGCACGCACGCACACGCGCGCGCACACACGCACGCACGCACACGCGCACGGGAAAAGTACATACATTCATTACTTAAGTAGAAGTACAGTTACTTGTCTAAATAAAGACTCTGGTAAAAGTAGAAGTACTGTTTAATCAAGTAAAAGTAAAAGATTACAGGCTCTGCAATGTAATCAAGTATAAAAGTAAAAAGTATTTCTCCTGGGTGTTTCTGTGCAAAGCTAACTGAACCTCATGTCATATTAAGATAAACAAAATTTCTGGGGTGGGTGGGGACTCTGGAGACGATGAACCGAGCACACACGGACACACTCCAATTAATGCTCTCCAAGTAGTAGGATTGGCTACAGGTGGTGTATGCTGATGGTCTATAATCTCTGGCCCTGGATTTGTTTTAAACACAGTCACTGAATAACTAAATCTAGGAAATGAAAATAAATGAACTGACTCCCTTCAAGCTTCAAATCAATTTTGGTGGAGCACGAAGTCCTTCATCACTTGTGTTAGTGGTAGGGAGTGGACTTGGATCAGGCGATGTGTGCCCAGCGCTTGGCGGATCCGGATCCGACACACGTGGGCCACACTGCAAGGACATCTCTTGGCCTCCAGAAGGACCCTGAGAACCTCAGGATCCGCCCATTCCTCCAGGGCCGGGTCGGCGCCGTGGTCCAGCAGCAGCTGGACGAAGGCCGTGTTGCACCTATTATGCAGCACCACCTCCAGCAGGAAAGAAGCCGGGTCATGGGTCAGAACGCCAGCGGCCTGGAGCAGCAGGCGGAAGCAGTCCAGGTGGTTGTGTTCAGCACCGATATAGAGAGGAGACCTCTTCAGGGTGTCTATGTCAACAGGAACAGCAGCACGGCACCCAATGAGTTCCTGCAGTATCTCCAGCCTAACATACGAGGCAGCACACCAGACCAGGGTGGTTGAGCTGTGTATGATTCTGTTAGGGTCGACCCCGGCTTCCAGGAGGATCTGGAAGGTGACCGTAGCACACGGTCATGTAGAGAGGCGTCCTGTTACCCTGGTCAGCTAGGTCTACCTGTGCTCCCTGTGTGATCGAGTAGTCCACACAGGCAGCATGACCCACCAGGCTGCGTGCACCAGGGGGGTCCACCCACACACAGTAACACGGCTCATTGATCTGCCTTCTGACGTGCTCTTCCTGCAGCAGGCTCCTCAGTTTAACTCTCGTAACGGACAAGCCCGTCAGTTTCTCCAGGTCTCCTGCCGAGGCGGCATCATGGAGCCGCCTTTCGCAAAGCCCTGCTCGAATAGCCATTCCTTCAGATCTGTCATTGTACCACACCGACTTGTATGCTGTGTCTCAGAAGGCATTACCAGTGTTGCCAGGTGAAATGTTGAATTATCGTACGAGGGTCAAAATTATCGTTTTTGGAGGGAAATTATCGTACGCGAGCACCGGCTTCTTCTTCTTATGGCTTGTGCTTTTTACTTTTAAAGTACATTTTACACCAGTAAGTACTTCCACTGAGGTAAAGGAACAGCAAAATAATAATACTACTTAAGTAGGAAGTTCCAGCACTCTATGTACCACGGAACTAAAATTACTTTGTCCTACCTAGGGGACATGAATGAATGATTGGCTGCAAAGACGTTGTAAGAAGAGATGTATAAACAGACAGACATAGGATCCATATTAATATTGATTACAACTAAGTGTCACAAAATGATCAAATGATTGTACATTATGGGAGTTTTGGCATTATTGATTGTACATCATACAGAGGGCGAAATTATGGTACAAATACGATTATCGTACACCTGGCAACGCTGGGCATTATGAAGGGACTGAATTTGGGTTGGACATTACGACATCATAATGTGACATCATAACATTATTACATGATGAGCTTATAATAGACCAAATCAGCGGGATGTTTACATTTACTTCCGGGTACCCCTGGGTCCACACATCATAATGGCGGTGGACGGCACAAACTGACGTGTTGAAGACAAAAACAGACAAAGAAGACAAAAATGGTTCGTCCGTGTTGTGTTGTTGTTTAATATCATTCATAACAACACTTTCACTAACGTTAGTGGAGACCAGACTAGCTAATTTACCTGTTGGACCAGACTAGAGTAGACTTGAAGCTAAATTAAATTGACGTGGCGTCAGTAGCTCTGTCTGTACCAGGCTCTTTCTCGCCGAGAAGAGCCTGGTGACGCGAGGTTACGATGTCTGTAACGTTAACGACTCTGCAAAAAAACAGCGAGTTTGACAGACAAACAAACGTTATTAGCTAGCTAACACTACATAAAACAAATACAGAAGAAAGGCTAGATACGTCGGACAAGCATGTTTACCAACCGTTTAACCATTTAAATTGAAAGTAGTCGGCCGAAAACAACGAGAGGGTTTGACAGCATTTATTTGACAACACGCACAATAAACCTGCCGCCTTCCCCAAATGGTACCCGGAAGTAAATTTGTTTACATGGTGACGTCACGGTGATTTGGTCTATAGACTGACAGTCAGTCACTGATGGCATCACAGTTGCTCGAGTGACATCACTGAACACATCACTCACTGATGACAGCACTCACTGATGACATTACTATGCTCGACATCACTGATGACATCATCTGTGATATTTGTGACATCATTGGCCATGCCTTATTGAGACTCCATGTCTTGTTTTGGATGTGCGACAAGAGAGAGAGACAGACATCGTTTTTGTCTGTTGTGCATTATAACTAAAGTAACTAGCCTGTTTTGAAAATGTAAGGAGTAGAAAGTACAGATATTTCTGTTAAAATGTAGGGAGTAAAAGTAAAAGGTTGTCAGAAAAATAAATAGTCAGTAAAGGACAGATACCTGAAAATCCTACTCAAGTACAGAAACAAAGTATTTGTACTTAGTTACTTCCCATCTCTGCACACACACACACACACACACACACACACACACACACACACACACACACACACACGGCATGCAATAAGTCAATCTATACACAGACACACAGGCCTACTCTCCATTTCTTGAATTCTCTTAGCATCAAACTGGGATTTTTCCATTGGACCACCCATTCATCTTATCACCCACGTATTACTCAGTGGTTCTCTCTGAAAGAAAGCCAGTGTGAGACTTTACTGCCATGCTTCTGCACACACATGTTTAAGCCTACAGCTCAACATCACCGCAGGACGGGTATTCCCGTGCCACAAAGCAGTCTGCTGTTCAGAAAGGTTCCGTGTGTTGGTGCACGACCATGCTTGATTTATCTGCATTTCTCACACCATCCTCTGCTTGATCACTCTTATTATATCACATAATTATGTTTATTGCCCATTTCACCTCTGTAATAGTCCAAAATAGTTATCATTACAGACGCATTTGACACTTTTTTTTTAACATTCTCGTTTCTTTCACTCCCTACTGCCATATCGCCATTAAAGACAACAGATGCAGCAATAGACCCTTTTCACAGGGGCCATTTTGTGTCGAAAAGGCAGAATAAACACAGGTGCTGAGGTGCAAGCAAACCACTAATGAGGGTTTCCAAATTCCAATCATGGAAGTTTGAAACCCTCATTAGTGTTTTGCTTGCAGCTGTGTTTACCCTGCCTTTTCGACACAAAATGGCCCCCATGAGAAGGGTCTATCCAGTGCTAGACTTGGACAGAGACAGCATGTGTCTGTCATCAGCAGTTGAGCCGGTGCAGACGCAATGGCAAGATGATCCGCAGTCACTCCTTTAGTGATTTTGTTTTGTTTTTCTCTCAATGTCGGCACCATCGGCTCCAAGCCTTTGTGTGTTGTTCACCCTTTGGTGTCATGGCTTGTTTACACTTGGCGGGTTTGTCGAGGCTCACGGATTATATAGACCCGGGTTTTCCAAGTGATTTAGTGTAGATCGTATATAGTACTTTCTCCTGTGTGTGTGCGCAGCAGCATGATTGAGTATGTCTTTCGCTGGGGGGGGAGCAGTACAAACACAGACGGGGGGGGGGGGGGGGGGTGCACCTGAGTTTGTGCGGCGTCAAAGTCGCTGATGAGAGATCCCACTTCAAATTTGATCCCCGGCACTAATGAACGGTTTGGTTCTGAAAGACAAACCAACGACAGAGCGTGTGGAAATCCCCACTAAGCTGCTGACAGACAGTTGTCAGGGCTCTCAGAGTAATGGAGGAGCCTCTCAGTCAGCCGATTTCCCAGAGGCAGACAGAGTCTAAGAGCCCTCACCATCGGGGGCTTCGCTGGCCTTTAAGTGCTTTGAGGTTATGTGTGAACACAGGAAATACATATATTGTTACTTGTGCTTTTTGTCTAAGGCGCTCTTTGTGCAGTCAATTATTCTGCAAAGAGGGGATTTGTATTAGGCTATTACATCTTGGGAAGAGTTTCTTGTGCTAATTATTTTAGGCACCATTTTCTTTTTAATCTCTTT
>NC_139643.1:32398802-32413802 GCF_964638095.1 Poromitra crassiceps | reverse complement strand
GTAGCACACTACAGGGAGAGGCAGGGGAGTAACACACTACAGGGAGAGACAGGGGAGTAACACACTACAGGGAGAGACAGGGGAGTAGTACACTACAGGGAGAGGCAGGAGAGTAGCACACTACATGGAGAGGCAGGGGAGTAGCACACTACAGGGAGAGGCAGGAGAGTAACACACTACAGGGAGAGGCAGGGGAGTAGCACACTACACACTACAGGGAGAGACAGGGGAGTAGCACACTACACACTACATGGAGAGACAGGGGAGTAGCACACTACACACTACAGGGAGAGACAGGGGAGTAACACACTACAGGGAGAGGCAGGGGAGTAGCACACTACACACTACAGGGAGAGGCAGGAGAGTAGCACACTACACACTACAGGGAGAGACAGGAGAGTAGCACACTACAGGGAGAGGCAGGGGAGTAACACACTACAGGGAGAGACAGGGGAGTAACACACTACAGGGAGAGACAGGGGAGTAGTACACTACACACTACAGGGAGAGGCAGGGGAGTAGCACACTACAGGGAGAGACAGGGGAGTAACACACTACAGGGAGAGACAGGGGAGTAGCACACTACACACTACAGGGAGAGGCAGGAGAGTAGCACACTACACACTACAGGGAGATACAGGGGAGTAGCACAGTATGCACTACAGGGAGAGACAGGAGAGTAGCACACTACACACTACAGGGAGAGACAGGAGAGTAGCACACTACACACTACAGGGAGAGACTGGAGAGTAGCACACTACACACTACAGGGAGAGACAGGAGAGTAGCACACTACACACTACAGGGAGAGACAGGGGAGTAGCACACTACACACTACAGGGAGAGACAGGAGAGTAGCACACTACACACTACAGGGAGAGACAGGAGAGTAGCACACTACAGGGAGAGGCAGGAGAGTAGCACACTACACACTACAGGGAGAGGCAGGAGAGTAGCACACTACACACTACAGGGAGAGACAGGAGAGTAGCACGCTACACACTACAGGGAGAGGCAGGAGAGTAGCACACTACACACTACAGGGAGAGACAGGAGAGTAGCACACTACAGGGAGAGGCAGGAGAGTAGCATACTACACACTACAGAGAGAGGCAGGAGAGTAGCACACTACACACTACAGGGAGAGACAGGAGAGTAGCACACTGCACACTACACACCACAGGGAGAGACAGGAGAGTAGCACACTACACACCACAGAGAGAGGCAGGGGAGTAGCACACTACAGGGAGAGGCAGGAGAGTAGCACACTACAGGGAGATACAGGAGAGTAGCACACTACACACTACAGGGAGAGACAGGAGAGTAGCACACTACAGGGAGAGGCAGGAGAGTAGCATACTACACACTACAGAGAGAGGCAGGAGAGTAGCACACTACACACTACAGGGAGAGACAGGAGAGTAGCACACTACACACTACAGGGAGAGACAGGAGAGTAGCACACTACACACCACAGGGAGAGGCAGGGGAGTAGCACACTACAGGGAGAGGCAGGAGAGTAGCACACTACAGGGAGAGACAGGAGAGTAGCACACTACACACTACAGGGAGAGACAGGAGAGTAGCACACTACACACTACAGGGAGAGTAGCACACTACACACTACAGGGAGAGGCAGGGGAGTTGCACACTACAGGGAGAGGCAGGAGAGTAGCACACTACACACTACAGGGAGAGACAGGAGAGTAGCACACTACAGGGAGAGGCAGGGGAGTAGCACACTACAGAGAGGTGTAAAGTATATAGAGTGCTGGCTTGTTGCGGTGGGTTGGTTATGTGTTTGCGTTGTCAGATTGAGTGTGTGTGTGTGTGTGTGTGTGTGTGTGTGTACGTGTGTGTACGTGTGTTTGTGTGGGTGGTTATGTGTTTGTGTTGTCAGCTTGACTGTGTGTGTGTTTAATGGAATCTCTGAGCAACTGGGGGAAACCCACCGTGTTCATTTAACGGGACAGACCTCAGGCACAAGCAATACTGAGGTTACTGTGTGTGTGTGTGTGTGTGTGTGTGTGTGTGTATGTGCTGTATGAGGGTTAGGATGCGGTCTGCTGATTCGTGCTGTTTCCACGGTGATTGGTTTCCATCACGCGTCCGAGGGCTAAACCATCGACAGCGCTCCCCTCCCCCCTCCCCCGCGCGCGACCCCGCTCCTTTTCATTTTTCAATTTCGCTTTCATCAAGCGCCGCCGCCTGTTTTTTCATTTTTCTATTTCCAACCGATGACAGAAAGCGTGTGAAGTGTGAAATTAGAAAGAGCGTGTGTAAATAATGGCGTGCAACACTGAGAGCGCACACGTGAATGCACGCGTGTGAACACACACACGCTATTCGCGCGAGCCGTGCGACATAACTCATTACCTTCAAACGGAACACAGACACACCTCCAAATGAAATGATTATGATGAGGATGATATTGGGAATTCTTCCTCTTTTTGTCAACTGGGCATTCACAAGTGTGTGTGTGTGTGTGTGTGTGTGTGTGTGTGTGTGTGTGTGTGTGTGTGTGTGTGTGTGTGTGTGTGTGTGTGCGTGCGTGTGTGTGCGTGTGTGTGCGTGTGTGTGTGTGTGTGTGTGTGTGTGCGTGTGCGTGTGCGTGTGCGTGTGCGTGTGCGTGTGTGTGTGTGTGTGTGTGTGTGGCTGTGTTCCTGCATGGCATTGGGGGAGACATTTTGAGTAGAGAGTTTAAGTGTGTTATTTCGTCCTTTTGGGGTCTCTCTGCGAGGGAGCCCCTGTCTTATGTCTATGCCCTTTGACACACAGACACACACACACACACACACACACACACACACACACACACACACACACACACACACACACACACACACACACACACCCCACCTGGGTTTAACTGTCTGACAGAGTGAGATGTTGGGGGGGTAGAGGGGTAGAGAAGGAGGTCAGGGGTACAAGGGCAGTCAGGTCCCTCAGACGTCCATCAAAATGACAGGTACCCCAGCCTTAAAACTCCCCGACCCACCCCAAAACTCTGTTTCCCTCTCACACACACACACACACACACACACACACAAATACATGCACACGCACACACACACACACGCACACACACCAGGCCCAAAAAGTAGCCCCGCAGCGAAGGAGACCAGCTCTCCGCAATTAGGACATTCTGCGGCCATGAAATCATTGTGAAAATTAGCTCCAGGAAGCGAGAGGAGGGAGACAGCGTCCTAAAGAGAGAGAAAAAGAAAGAAAAAAATGAGAGTGAACCAAAAAGGGTGAAGTTTAGAGGGGGGGGGGGGTGTTCTGGATCTCCTCAGCAGTCAAACCGACTGGCCACATGTGCTGGCAAGGCGACAACGGGAGAATTTAGAATGATCCCAGATAATGACGGCTGTTAAGATTAACAATTAATCCTCCGGCCTCATGACATGTTACATTTGCATCTGGGGAAACGGCTCCAAGAGGCGTGAAAGAGCTCCGACAAGCACATTCTGTGTGTGTGTGTGTGTGTGTGTGTGTGTGTGTGTGTGTGTGAGAGAGAGAGTGTGAGTGAGCGTGTGTGTATGTGTGTGTGTCCGTGTGTGTATGAGCGTGTGTGTGTGTGTCAGCAGGCCCGTCCGGTCGCTGACACTGTCCAGAGCCCGGGTCCTGACAGGAGAAGGAACCAGGGTTCGGATCTCGGCTCACGACCGAGGAGACCTGCTCTATGTTCTCTGGGCGTCCCGGGCTCGGCTTCAACCGCGTCTGTTCTATCTGTGGCGCTCCTGTCACAACCCCCCCCCTATCCCCCCCTACCCCAACTCCCCCTGGTTTACCCCGCTGTGACCTTCTGCCATTACACAAACAGCATCTGCCAGCGATCAGCCCCCGACAAGCCCTAAGTAACGCTGGGACAACATCAGCCTGTGCCACCCCACCCCTCAACCCCTCAGGCCACGCTGTCTCGTAAGCAAGCGAGAGAGAGATAGATACAGGATGGCTTGTGAGTGCTGGGGATCACTTGCTGCTGGCTATTTCACTCAACTTTCGGCTAGATGGATTAGAGCAGGAGAGTGTGTGTGTGTGTGCGTGTGTGTGTGTGTGTGTGTGTGTGTGTGTGTGTGTGTGTGTGTATGCGCGCGCGTGTGTGTGTATGCGTGTGTGTGTGTGTGCGTGTGTGTGTGTGCGTGTGTGTGTGTGCGTGTGTGTGTGTGCGTGTGTGTGTGTGCGTGTGTGTGTGTGTGTATGTGCGTGTATGCGTGTGTGTGTGTGTGTGTGTATGTGCGTGTGTGTGTGTGTGTGTGTGCGTGCGTGTGTGTGTATGAGTGTGTGTGTATGCGTGTGTGTGTGTGCGTGTGTGTGTGTATGTGCGTGTGTGTGTGTGCGTGTGTGTGTGTGCGTGTGTGTGTGTGTGTGTGTGTGTGTGTGTGTGTATGCGTGCGAACCCAGCTGTGGGTTGTTAGTAGCGAGCTGGGCTCAGTGGGGTAGGTGCACCAGATGGTTGGCGGGGATAGAACGATGGAGGGATGAAAGGAAGAGGTGTAAATTGCAATTAGAGAAGAAGAAACGCAACGGAGACGGGGAGAAATAGCAGTGTGTGCAGCGCAGACACACAAAAGCCACTCTGAACTTTTCCATCCGCGGTAATCCAGTAGCGCCCCGCAGAGAGACGCGGACGCTCTCGCCAAGATACAGCCGCATGTTGCTAGGTAATCAATACACAGCAAGTCCATCAACTGAGGTAGCGTCTGTGCCTGCATGTGGGCACATGTTTTGAGTGCGTGTGCGAGGGGGGCGCATGCGTGTTCGGGGCATGATCGTGACTGCAAACGAATGCGCGCGCGTGCATTTCAGCGTTTCAGCTCTACCCCGACGCGTTCTTCGCTCTTAGCCATTCCAGATCTGTCCCGGGTCGTTTTTTGCTCAGCTGCGAAAGAAAAAAGGGGGCGGACATGTTGTTCCAATGTTCTGCAACTGGGATCATAGCAACACGTGTTTGCGTCGGCACGGGGAAACTCTGACAGGCCCGACCATCACGCCATCTCTGCTAATCAAGCGGTGGTGGGAGAGGTTGGGAATTCCTCGGGAGGGAGACAATGGAGGCAGCGCTGTGCTGGAGTGGTATCCGGAACAGCAGGCATTGGGAAATCTAGTTCAGTTGGACACACACACAGACACACACACACACACACACACACACACACAACCATGCACACGCACACACACGCCCTTGTTTGACAAACACTTGGCAAAGAGAGCGCACCCGTCTTGATTAAAGCCTGTGTGCTTGTGTGATGTATGCTTCTGCTGATGACATGCTTCTTTCTCTGAGTTGTCGGCTTGTATGGACATGCTAGCTTATCTTCTGTCTGTGTGTGTGTGTCTGTGTGTGTGTGTGTGTGTGTGTGTGTGTGTGTGTGTGTGTGTGTGTGTGCGTGTGCGTGCGTGCGCGCGCGTGCGTGCGTGCGTGTCTCCTGTCTGATTAGAAGCCATTTCTTTCAGGTGTCCCTGCTCTTTAGTCTTTAATCAGAGCTGCTGAGGCCCCTGCTGCACCCGGAAGGAAACCCTGTTCCAGGAAGTGCCTGTCTGATACAGTGCAGCTGGCCCCACGGGGGCGGGGCCTCCATGCCCACAGCAAAAAGGACATTTTATTCCTACGAGGAAAAGGAAAACCGCCATTTCCCATCCGCCATCATTCCCAAATCCAGCTACACAATCCTGCCCTGAATAGGGGGTGTGGTCTTGTGTGGGCTGTTTGCTTTGCGCTCGGTGATTGACATCTTGTTGATGGATGTGACAGAAATACACACTAGCTACAGTCAATGGCTCAACACCGCTGCATAAAATTATCAAAGAATGCCTCCCCTTCCCCCCCCCCCCCCCCAAACAAGTCAAACTCGGGCTGCATTCAAAGTGCACCACGGGTCGCCGAGCCCTCACTCAGGCGCTGAGTGATGATGTCATACTTAAACCACCACTGGGACAGCGGGAGGGAAAATAAGAGCTGCAGCAGGACTGTGAAACGAGCGGAAAAGAGAGATATTGGAGGCGACGGTTGTGATGGGAGAGAGTGTTTCTGGGCACCGGGGCTCAGGGTGTGCGGTGCGGTTGCTGGCCGGCTGAGGGCTTTTCATAAACGGCCTGTTGAAACATGACAGAAATATTGGGTGAAATCATGGTTGTTTTACTGTGATGACTGCAGCCTCGCTGGACCTGGGAGACAGAGAGGATCACAACAGTCGGAACACGAGCGAGAACACCAACGTCGGGGTTTTGTGATCGCACAGAGGACACAGACACACACACACACACACACACAGACACACACACACACACAGACACACACACGATCGCAACATAATCTCCCCTTCCAACTCTCATAGCAACAAATAAGAGCTCCTTCTTGTTACCGTTTACCGATCGGATAGCCGATCGTTGGCCGAACAGATTCCACAATCCGTGTGTTCTCTGTGGGTGTCTGAAGCATGCTAACGCTGCAACCATAGAGAACAGAACAAAACAGGGTGTAGCCTACCCCCCCTCCCTCCCTCCCTCCCTCCCTCCCCCGCGGCGCTCTGCGCTTTCAAAGGCAATTTGGAGGACGGAGAGGATGCTGATGCGAGCAGAAAGCAACCTTGCCCACCCCGATCCCTCAACAGACTTATTATACTGCTGTTGGGGTGAAGGGTGAGAGGTTAGAGGAGAGGGGGGGGGGGGGGGGGGGGGGGGAGGTGGGTACAGGGAGGGTGGCTTGCCTCTGGATGGCGGCTCTCACCCTCATCCGCAGACCAGCTGCCTGTGACACACACACACACACACGCGCGCGCGCACTGACATTCATGCGTAAGCACACTCGACACATTAACCCGCTCAACCTCTGTCCCCCCGAGCTCCAATCACGTCTCTCTATTTTCAACGGCTCTCTTTCACCGTGTGACGCCGGCGTTACTCTCTCTTTTTCGTGCAGGTGCTGCGCGTCTGTCCTGCGGCGCACGCTTTGACACTTACCCAAATCCGTCTCTCCACAATGGCTGACGGGGCGGTATAGTAAACGAGCACTGCTGTCTGTTTGACAGTGATCCCACGCTGAGCCAGGATGGCTTTGAATAGAGTACCGCGGGGATGGCGTGTTTTTGTAGGCCAACGCAGAAGTTAGCATCGCGCTGGTTTCCTTCATCTGGAATTCAATGGGATTTTTGTATGGGGATTTTGGTTAGATGCCATGTCTGTGCTTAAAGGGATACACCACTTTTTTGGAAGTTTAGCTCATTTGCCACATCCCCCCAACATAACCAAGATACACCATGCCTTACCGGCACTGTCCGCTCAGTTCACAGTGAGCTACAGTCGTGAAGTTAGTAATTATCACCACAGAATGGAGGCTAATGGTACAGCTGTTAAAAATCTGCCAAAACACACATCTCACGGCACCAAAATACATGTTGTGCTTCGGGTACTCACCACACGATGAAATGTTAATCCAAAATGCACATAATCTGTCTTTTTGGAAGGAAAAGAGGTCGGCGGCCATGTTTGGAAAGTAGTGCCGGCTACCTCTTTTCCTTCCAAAAAGACCAATTATGTGCATTTTGGATTAATATTTCATCATGTGGTGAGTACCCGAAGCACAACATGTATTTTGGCGCAGTGAGATGTGTGTTTTGGCAGATTTTTAACAGCTGTACCATTAGCCTCCATTCTATGGCGATAATTACTAACTTCACGACTGTAGCTCACTGTAAACTGAGCGGACAGTGCCGGTAAGGCATGGTGTATCTTTGTTATGTGGGGGGGATGTGGCAAATGAGCTAAACTTCCAAAAAAGTGGTGTATCCCTTTAACGAGAGTTTATGAAACTGCGATCTTTGTGTTCAGCAAGAGAAGCGTCACAAATGAACACCACTTTTATGATTTTTGAAGCGTAAATGCGATTTGTAAAAAAAAACAAAAAAACAAACAGAAAATGCTTCACAAATCAGTGGTGCTCATTTGTGAGTATTATCTTGCTGAACACAAAGATCATGGTTTCATATACTTTTCTGAACCACAGACCTTATTTCAGGCGTCAAGTCCCCATACAAAAAACCCATTGACTTCAAGATGAGGGAACCAGGTCAGAAACGTCCTAACTGTTTGGTAACCATAGTAATTAGAGTTAGGACCTGATTTAGGAAAATACCCATTACAGATTAACAGTTCCTAAGTCAATATTCCCATACTAATTTAAAATAGGAAAAGTGTACTACAGAAGCATCCTAACTTCCCCAAATCTTTAAAAATCTCTACCCGCTAGGCTGTCCTAATTTGCACATGCTGGACCCGAACGATGTGCTGCACTTTGACGACAAAACATTTGTTAATAGACACAGGCTCCCCGGTACATGATTCTGCAGTTAGCTGAGGAGCTGCGACCAGCGTTGGAGAGGCCAACCAGGCGACACGGAGCTCTCCTGGTCGTGATACAACTGACCAATGCACTTCTGTTTTGTTTTTTTGCCAAGGGAGACTTCCAAAGTGAAGTGGCCGACATCGCAAAAATATCTCATCCTGCTGTGTCACGCAATTTAACCGAGGTAGAAACGGCTAGTTAAATCAGTTAACAGTTAAATGCCATTCGTTTTTGGTCCATTGCTCCAAAATCTTCAAAGTTAACGTTAACAGCTATCAAATTCAACAGTTAGCCTAACACAGTATTAGCGTTAGCCTACTAGCGCTACTAATGTTAGCTACTTCCGCCAGTTGAGAAAGGAGGAAGTAGTGTCTGTTGCTAACAGATATTAAAGTTGATAACCAATGTTGGATTGGGTACTTAGGATTCCCATAACCAGACATAAGTTAGGATTTAGTAAGATAAGATTCCTAAAGTTAGTTAGGATTTGCTTCTGTAATACGAAATCAGAAAAAATCCTATCTTAAACTAGTCCTATCCTAACTTAAAGGAACAGCTCACCCTAAAATCCAAAATACATTCCCTCTCACCTCTAGTGCTATTTATCCATCTATATTGTTTTGTGTTAGTTGCCTGAGTTTTGGAGATATCGGCCGCAGAGTTTCTGCCTTCTCTCCAGTACAATGGAACTGGATGGCACTCGCCTTGTGGTGCTCAAAGTGCCAAAGAAATACATTTGATAAACTCAACAGCAATGTCTCTTTCCAGAAATCATCACCCGGTTACTCAAGATAATCCACAGACCTTTCTTATGAGCAGTTTCATGGAGGAACTATTTTCTTTTGACCGAACTACACCCGCTAGCTGCTAGCTAGTTCCTACATGAGACTGCAAAAGAAAATAGTTCCTACATGAAACTGCTCACAACAATGTCTGTGCATTATCTTGAGTAATCAGGTCATGATTTCTGGAAAGAGACAATGCTGTTGAGTTTTTCAAATGTATTTTTTTGGTGCTTTGAGCACCACAAGCCGAGTGCCATCCAGTTCCATTGTATTCAAACGAAAACAGACATCTCTGCAGCCGATATCTCCAAAACTCAGGCAAATATCCCAAAACGATATAGATGGATAAATAGCACTACAGTGAGAGGGAAAAAAAATATTTGAGATTTTAGGGTGAGCTGTCCCTTTAAGACTTAAGATAGGGAGTTTCTGTAATATGGCCCGAGGAGTGTTAACTTCCAGGTTTTTGGACTCATCCTGCGGTGCTCTATTGCATTGCATAGGGTGCTGAGGTGGTTTTAGGAGTTCTTTCTGCAGCCACAATGTGGATGGTTGGCTAGTGGGTGCTGAAAGACTGTGAGAGGTGCAGGCCTACAGGGCAGATGTTAAGCACACTGTGATTGAGGGGAGACAGAGCGAGAGACAGGGCTACTGTCAGAGTCCGACCGCAACACAAAACAGAGAAAAACACGGAGCACCTGCCACGGAGAAGGGAGGAGAAATTATTTCTTTGTTTTAATGAAGGCTCGAACTCATCTTTCAAGACCAGGCCTCAGAGTGTGAAATGATTGCGTGCCAAATCGGATCTAATCAAGCCCTGATCAAAGACTTCACACCAGACTTTGGGAACCGAGTCCCAGCTCTTGGGCGAAGAGGCGGCGTTCCCGGTCTCTTTTCCCGGCAGTCCCATGTAGGTCCGAGCCGTCAGAGTGATGGAAATGAGCGCAGGCGCTGATCCGTGGGCCCGACCGACACGTGTGCTGGCCCGTGAGCTAGAGCGCCGAAGATCTCCCTTCTCCTTCTCCTCTCTGTCATCTCTCCCTCTCTCCCATGGCTTCCTCCCATGGTTTATTATTACGCCATAATCGCTTCCATCTGCCTGTCAAGCCACCGGGTAGACCGAGCTGCAGGAACAAAAGACAGGGAGAGAGAGGGGAGAGAGGGAGAGATTTTCTTCTCCAATACAAACACATCTCCCTCCCCTCTCAAAGTCCCTCGTCAGACCAAATCAAAACGTGCTGCAGAGTCACTTTTCTCTTTCTGTCCAGGATATTATAATTCGGCATGACTTCTGGACAGCTTCACGCACAATTAGGAATTCAGCGGCTCTGGGCAAGAAAATGTGATTCAAATTAGTGCTGTATTACATTACTGTTTACTTATGATCTCTCCTGCCATCTCACACCCTCTCAGTTTCTCTTTGAGGCTGTCTCGTGTGTGTGTGTGTGTGTGTGTGTGTGTGCGTGTGCGTGTGTGTGTGAGTGTGTACGCGCGTGCTTGTGCGTGTGTGTGTGTGTCTTTGCATGCATGAATTTGTTCATGCTGCACTGTACACGCATACACAGTGGGAATTTATTTATATACAATAAAGGATTTCCCCTCTAGATTTCTGTCATTGAACTTCTGTCATTAAACGGCGTTGTCAACAGGTTTGTAGCTAAACTACATAAACACATGAAAACGCAAAGTTCTACCCCCAAAACACACGGCAACCCCGGGAGCAATCAGCTGTGCTTCAAACGCGTACGTTTGATGTGCACATCTAGGGTCAGTGCGAGGGCGAGGGAATACTCACTCACAAACCACACAGGACCCCCAGTCCTCTGATCTCCAATCAGATTAGCCCATCGCCCCAATTACAGCCAATCAAAGGCAATTAAATCCAATTACGACCAATTATGGCCAATTAGAATGCCCCGGAGATTGATAGCTGAGAGAGATGGGGCAGCGGCCTGTCACATTCAAGAAACCGTAACACTCATCGTTTTTTTTTTTCTTTCTTTTTCGTTCACTCACTCCATCTCTGTCCATGACATTGTGCTGGATCATTTCAAAGGATGCCTTCAAAAAGACTCCGACTTAACGATAACAAGCCGAGCTAAAAAATACAAATTACACGGGACTACATCTCTCTCTGTCTGGCCTGTCTGCGCTCTCTCCTCCCTGACTTCCATTATGATGGAGGTTCCCTCTGAACAGTGCGCGAGGCTGAAATGAATGACCACCAGTCTGCCGCATGTGTTCTTACCACTGCCAGTGGTAAGGTTTCTCTCGCTGCTTTTCCAAGACGCACGAGCACTTTGATTGTCAGCCATTTACCACAATACAATCTACTCTTTCGACAGCTGTGGGTATTCTGGTCATGTGGTTTGCTGACTTCAAATGAAAGGAGGCAAAGACCTGCTGTTATTCCCAATTCGAGATCATTTCAAGAGCAATGTTCTTTCAAATATCAGATGCCGTACCCATGTCTTTTCTGGGGTTTTCCTATATGGTGGCTGTTTTTTCAACAGTTCAAGCCCTCTCACTGGGTGCTATGGAATGTCTATTGCTTGTGTTATTGTATGGCTTTGAGTTTCGGCCTGCCAAGGTGTTGATGTTTGACTTGGGTTGATACAGGGTTTACAGACACACATTTCCAACTTTTAGACACTGCACAGACACAGAGAAATGTGGAAAACGAAACAGGTTCTCAGTCTAAATTCGGGCCGACATTCTTGAGTTCCACAGGTCCGTGGTGCTTGTCCATCAAGCTGGGGGGCTCCTGTCACTCAAAAGGTCAACCTCTGACCACGTCCTGTCCCGCCTCTTATCATTCAGTCCAGTTAAGGTACTTATAGCATAGCCTTTGGACAATCCCGTTTTCCATTCCGCAGAGTGACTGATGTTATCGTACTGATTAAAATCGCCATTCAGAAACTCAGCTCTTAAGCGGCTGACAGAGAGTAATGAGGCCCGTTCCAGAAAAAGTCCAGCCAAGATAAAGTGCATAAAGTCCATAGCGTGGTCTTTTGCTCTTTTGCGCATTCTGAAGATTGAAATAATTACGACAAAATACTCACATAAAAGCTTCCTTCTGTTTCACTTCAACAGTCAGATTTGGAAGATAGCCGGTGGAGGGCTTCTCTTTGGAAGGGAGCTGACCAGGACTGAAATAACTGCAGCCACAAGCAAGCTAAAAGCCACCGTAATGGTGACCTCACTTTGGACGAAGCCCCATCATTTGTCAAAGAATGACTTTTCGACAAAGGTGGCCGTAGTTTTCTTTGCGGCGGTTCGACTTTGATTGTGCGTTACATTGGGCAAACCATCTCTAGATGTCTATCTTCTTCTCTTGAACTCAATCATTTTCGGCCTCTCTCTGCATCTCTCTCTCACACACACACACACACACACACACACACACACACACACACACACACACACACACACACACACTTAACTCTCTCTTGGGTTATATAAGTGTGTGTGTGTGTGTGTGTGTGTGTGTGTGTGTGTGTGTGTGTGTGTGTGTGTGTGTGTGTGTGTGTGTGTGTGTGTGTGTGTGTGTGTGTTGTGTGTGTGTGTGTGCGTGTGCGTGTGCGTGTGCGTGTGTGTGTGTGTGTGTGTGTGTGTGTGTGTAGGGGTCGGGGTGTGGGGTTCAAAGGAAACATAGAGGATAAACAAACAGGGCTAGCAGGACTGTAGAAGGCTGGGTTCTGATTGCCCGGTTTAGATTGACTCTGCCCTGGTTTATTTGTCTATGTCACTGAGATAAACATCACAGTAACCCCACGACAAGAAAAATGAACCCGCCCGAGGATGAACGCTCATGGCGCGAGCACACACACACACACACACACACACACACACACACACACACACACACACACACACACACACACAAACACAAACACACAAGTATACATACATGTTCCGATGTGAAATGCACCCACAAACACACACACACACATTCCTCCATGCCACCCGTAGCCCCGGCCGGCGCGATGAAGAGACCTCTTTCAGAGCTGTCAGTCACCGCCGGTCGCCATGGAAGTGACTCGAGCTCGTAACAAAGAGCCCTTAAGACTTTCTCACCAGGCTGGAGGAAAGACACACACAGAGGGGGAAAAGGACGGGGAGAGAGAGAGAGAGAGAGAGACAGGGACGGACAGCGAGGGACTTCCCCGGGAGACAGCTCAGATTGACTGGCCGAGCGAGCGAGACACCCGCTCCGACGAAGACGGAGTGAAAGAGTGTGATGGACAAATGAGACAGGAACATATTGAGATAACGAGCGAGGCAGGCAGAGTGCAAGTGGAGTTGACATGGAGGGGAGAGAAGGACAGAGAGAGTGAGAGAGAGACATGAACCACAGGGGTAAATAAAGCAGATTATATGAACCTTCCATAGCCAGACCCCCTCCGCCCCCCCCCCCCCCTCACACACACACACACTCAGAATACCAAGCCCATCAACATACACAAATAGTTACATTGCACATGTGCACCTCCCTTCCTAAACACCTTTGCGAGACAAACCTTCCAAGCGTTTTGCTCTCCATGTTAGGGTGGTGGAAGATGGGGGCGGAGGGGAGCAGCGGGGGTAAGTGTGGGCGGTTGGGGCAGGGAGTCAGGGAGCTGCAGGGCGAGGAAAGCCCGAGGGAGCGTGGGACAGTGGGTCAGGGGGTGAGGGGGGTCAGCGGGCGCGATGGGGGCCGGGGGCAGCGGGCCCGCGGCGGCAGGGTCAGGCGGGTGTGTGGGCCCCCGGGCCGAGTGCCAGGCTGAAAGGCACTTGGGTGGGCCGCGAGCCGGGGCCGAGGGGACAGGGAGAGGGGAGAGACGCACGGAGCGGAGGGTGGAACTCCACTGGGTGGGTGAGGCCCGGGGGATCCTGGTCAAAAGAACCCGCCCGGGTGATGTTTCCAGGATGGGAGGCGAGAAAAGCCTCAGAGAAAGGCCTCACGCCCGCATTCTGTCTTCCAAATTTGGGCGGGACGGCGCCATGTTGAGCTAAAACTGTTTAATAGTTTGAAGAGTGTGTTGATGCTAAAGGGTAGGTGGCAGAGAGGAGGGGAGAAAGGAGAGGAGAAGCAGAGGAGAGGAGAGGAGAGGAGAGAGAATGAGGAGAGGAGCTTGGCAACAGAGAAGGGTACAGAGGGATTTATGCCCAGAGTAAACAGCTTGACGTGAGGAATACCACCCTGTAGCTCAACTCTCTCACTCTCACCCCCCCCCCCCCCCCCCACACACACACACACACACACAAACATGTGAACACACACACACACACACACAAACATGTGAACGCGCGCCGCACACACACACACACACACACACACACACACACACACACACACACACACACACACACACACACACACACACACACACACACACTGAACTCCCAGGACACACAACCCTCTCCCTATTTTGACTGGGTTTGAAACACTTCTCGTCCAATTCTGAGTGAGAGGCAGAAGTGAGAGGCAGTCAAGCTGCTGCTTCAGACCGGGCGACACAGTGATAGAAAACAGCCCAGAGCGGTGACAGACAGAGTGAAAGGCTGCAAGAGAGGGGCGGAGGACAGACAGTGAAAAAAGACAGAGGGCCTTCAGTGAAAAGGGAAAATACCCATGGAGAAAGCTCTCTCTCTCTCTCTCTCTCTTCGTTTGAAAAGAGAGAGAGAGAGAGAGAGAGAGAAGCCAGGAAAGACAGAGAGAAAGAGAGGCAGAGGAAGGGGGGCCCAGAGAGAGGAAGGAGAGAGAGTGAAGAGAGATGGAGAGAGAGAGAGTTTAAATAGATTACTTTCAGGTTCAGATACGCTCTTTCTGGCTGCTTACTGGCTGTCACTCAGTCCCTGGCTCCTAGGGGGGAGGGACGGCTGGCT
>NC_139643.1:32391302-32396302 GCF_964638095.1 Poromitra crassiceps | reverse complement strand
GGGATTAAGGAAGAGATTACCCAGAGATTAGAACGTGTCTTGACGGACACACCTGAGATTACCCAGAGATTAGACCGCGTCTTGATGGACACACCTGTGGCAACGCGAGCTTCCAGATCTGAGCCAGGTTCATATCTGAACCCTGAACGCGTACCAGGGTCTCGGCCCTTCAAACCCAGTGGTGAATGCGAACAAGAGTCTGGGCCCTTTATCAACTCTACAACACTGTATGTGTAACGTTATAGGTTCTCAAACTTTTTCACTTCAAGGACCCCTAAACTGACACAAATTAGATCACGGACCCCCATTTGAGAATGAGAATCGAAGATTTTGTCTCAGGGTCTCCCAACTTGCTTTTAGATGTTTTATAACTGAAAGTGTATGAAACTCATGACCAAAATAGTCACACAATCTGTCATTGTGTCCTGGCTGGGGGTAGCAGAGGGTGTAAACATTTGCCTCGGAGCGGGGTTCGCATGCCAGCATTTCAAAGTCTACATTTAAACTGTGACTCTGTGAGTCAAATATATATATATTTTTCTTATATAACCCTAACTAAGTTGTTTTAGTTGCCTAATCATAACCCAGTTGTTTTATTTGCGTAATGTTTTCAATTTAACGTTGGAAACTCAATTCAACATATCCGTGGTTTTGCAGAAATGTAAAGTGGCAACATTTTTATTCTGCTGACTGGGATGAGTGGAGGTAAACCCAGCTAATCTCAGGTTACCTACTTTATTATTCTGCTGACTGGGTTGAGTGGAGGTAAATGAAAAAAGGTAGAGCCTGCACACCATGCTGTATAGTTTATTGGGAACAAGAATGGATAACGTTTCGATCCTATTGGATCTTCTTCAGGTCAGAAATGTTTGGTGACTGACACCCACCCATATATATATATAAACTGCCAATCATAGGCTAATAGGCTCTATGGGTGGCTGGTGTGGGTGGTGCAATCAGCACCTCTCAGGGTGAAGCATATCCAAACATAATTGATACAGGTTACTCAACCCAGGGGTCGTATACAAGTGCATACATGTACACAGGGAACAGAGAAAGAGCAATAGGGACTTGCAACAAATAGCAAGTGCTGAAACAAACAAGTGCTGGAAAAAACAACCTAACACAAGATGCCAAGAGAATATAAAATTAGGGGTTGTATACAATACATTGTAATATACAGACCGTAGTAAAAAATTATTCCACACATATAAAGAAAATATTTAATAAATTGGAAAAGTTTTTAAATCTAAATGTAATAAAACGGGAGAAAAAAGGAGCACAAAACTCCCTAGTATGTAAATAACACAAAAAGAAGCAAAGACATATTAGGAAAAAGTATTATAAGACCATTAGAAAGGGGTATTCACCCTTGATTGGATTTTTGGGCTACATTTATAATTACAAAAAACATGTCTTTAGAGGAAGTGTTTAATGTCATACTCCTGATTCAGGCCTCTGGGTGTAAGAGTCTGGAGAGTCAATATATGGAAACTCTCTCTTCTGAGTAGGAGGGCATTCATATCACCTCCTCTTCTTGGAGTTTTTACTTGTTCTATCCCAATGTATTTCAGGGAGGACACTGGATGGTTTGCCTCACTGAAATGGACTGCCAACGGATTACGTGGGTCCTGATTACGGATACAACTCCTATGTTCTGTAATTCTGGTTCTAAGGGCCCTCTGTGTTTTCCCCACGTAGGTGGGGGACATTTGATTAAATAAATCACATTTTTAGTTGAGCAACTTATCATGCCCTTTATTTTCATAGTTTTGCCTGTGGAGTGGAGGTAAACCCAGCTAATCTCAGGTTGCCTACTTTATTATTCTGCTGACTGGGTTGAGGGTTTTTTTAAGATGACAAAAGTCTTTAGGGTGTAATCTTAAGTAATATCTCATATGAGGATTGGGTCTGTTAAATAAGAAAAAAATTGACTGAAGATTTTTGTTGTTGTTCTCTTGCTTCCAGTTAACTCACTTAGTCTATTTATTTACCATCACATCACTGATGATATTTAGAAGAAAGATTAAGTCTTATTTTTTTTCTCAATATATTGATCTTGCCGTTTACGCCAATCAAAGAGCAACTGACACAGGCAGGCAGAGGCCAAACATTCTTCAGTGAAAAGGCTGGCCTGGTGAATGTCTCGGCCTCTGTCTGTGCTGTGTTGCCTGTTGACAGTTTTGTCCATTGGTGGAAGCAGGCAGGAGGCTGTTCATACAACATGGCAGTCCTCAGATTCTCAGAATGCCTCGCTCGGATACTCAGAAGGTTAAGGATGGTTGCCCGGACACTGTTGCACACTTACATCCCATACAGATCACACTAGGTCGTGTTTGATCGACTCTGTCAGTACTTTTGAAGAGGGGGAGCAGGAGATACTGCTGCTCATACACCATGGAACATGTCATGATGTTTATGGAATATGTCATGATGTTTATGAATGTTCTGCCTGGATGGATCAGTTGGAAGTGAACAAGTTAATGACACATTTGTGACACTAGTGAAAGGGGTAACAAGTGTAGGCAACCGTGACATTGCACAAATCAAGATAACAGTTGTTTTTAATTGTCACTTTTCTTCATATTAGGTTAGGTGTTGTCGAACACTCTCAATATAACAAACAATCGTTTTAGGATCACTAAATACTCCCCAGGAGGGCTCCAAGCAGTTTCAGGGGAGGCTTAGTGAATGGAAGTGAAACAATATCACATTAGTTATGATTTGTTATCAAAAGATCACATGGAATAGCCTAAATGTGTGTGATTTGGTTAAAGAGATAGTTTGGGGGAATTTGACAGTTTTCATAAACTAATAAATGCCATCAGACAGACATTCAAGATTCAAGATTCACTTTATTTGTCACTTTCCTGTATACTTGTGTACATAAAAAAGTGAAATGTTGTTCCCCACCAGCCTGTAGCAGTACCACAGAGAAAACAAAACGTCAAGAATATAGGCTATAAAATCACTAAAAATCACACATTTATTTATGTATTTGGTGTGGTCTAAACAAAGTATGACAAACAGCAATATCAGGCTATCTTGGCTCATCTCTTGAGTGTCTATGGGATCAAATAACATACCGGTAATCATGATCCAATATAGGCATCCAGGAATTGAGCGAGGGGAGCTCCAGGTTTTGTCTGGGGGGAGGCCCACAGTCTCAGACTTTGAAAACCCCTGACTTATAGCAAACTAGGCTTGTTCAGGGCAAACCAAGCTTGTTCACCAACTGTCAGGGTGATTGTCTCTGAATGTTGCTTAGGAGTACAAGAAACATTCAAATAGGCGTATCTTCTTCATCTATTTTCAGATGTCAATGTATGACACATCATTTGAAGGCTTACAATCTGCACTTTCATAATCTGTAAAAAGAAAAAGAAAAAAAGGCCTACTTGTAACCCGAAACACCAATCCCTGTCACATTTATGGAACTTTCATCGTAAATGACATGGACTGAGCTGATTTTACCTTATAAGAACTGCTGACTGACTGGGAACGCCCCACCCCAAACCCCATGGGGAGAGCAGGCCTTGTATACAGCTTTCTCTCTCCCTTTCTTCCCTTTTCTTCTTCTCTTTCTTTCATCTGTTTCTCCTCCCCGGGTTCTGCAGCTTTTAGAATGATGTTGTTTTTCCAGACAGCAGGGGGCTCTATGGAAAACAGACAGGAGGAATACTTTCTTGAAAATATGACAATATGTCAGCATGCGGACATCATTATGGCAGCCTAGATAATTTAAGCACCCCTGGAAATTACCTCCAGGCCTCCTGAGAAAAGGGATGAATGTGTGTGCGTGCTTGTGCGAAGTCACGCATGTATCCCTGCATCCGCACCCAACTCAGATGTGCACAAGATTTCTAACACATGCCTGCCTGTTCCTCCCAAACCTTGATAGCAAATCATAGCTAGCCTAGCGCTAACTCGATTAGCTTCACATCTGGCTTAGAACTCCAAACCCCGTAACAACACATAAATTAATTTATTTAAAAAAAACAAGACAAACTGAGACGCAAAATCTCTAAGGCAGAAATAGTCGAGGAACTGTTACAGCATGATATACGCTCCGCCGCTTGCTGTTTTATATCATTCAGATTGCCGTGGGGCGGGGGGGGGGGGGTGTCTGCATGTGGGGCTCTGGCTCTCCCTAAATCTGCCTCCGATGGGGTTCCTGAACGCGCCCCTGTGCCAAATGAGCAGCGTAAAGCATGCCCCAAGGCATGGCCCAAAACGAGGCCCAAACAGCAGAGCTGTCAGCCCGTGAGCCAACGCACTAAAACATGAGTGCAGCCGAACCGTTTGGTTTTATAGCCTACAACTCCCAGTCACAAGCCCTCTAATGCCCCGTTTAACAAGCTGAAAATCCTCACTTTATTCCCTTTAGGAGCTCCTGCCTGCGTCGCCATTCACAAACAAAGACGGGCTGGAACACACTGTAGTGTGTACGCCGGTGGAGAGAGGCGATGCGTGAGTGAGATGGTGGGAAAAGGCCTCCGAAACAGTATCGTGGGATGCTAAAACCAGCCTGTATATGTTTGAATAGAATGTCAGGATATATGTTTCTGCAATCCATGGATATGTAGAATATGAACATTTCTGAAACAAAATACATTACATATCACGTTTCTAGATACATGAATATAAGTGTTATACACATCATAGAGTCTGCTGTTGAAATATCACGGTGGCCAGTAGGGGTGTTGTGGTGGGGATGGATGGAGGGCGTAAATAGACTGTGTAAATATATGGACGTAGCTACCGTGACGTCAGCCTTTTGTTTTTGGACTCCCGTTTTGAAGCCTCGAAGTTGGCATTTTCACCGTCGCCATCTTGGTTATTTGGAGCCATTAGTGACGTGGCCCTGCAGGCCATTAGAAAGAATGCAGATTTAAGTTACTGTATATTTCAATGGTTAGTCACATTACCGTTTTTGTTATTTAAGCCTAACCCAAACCATAATCATAACCTTAACCAAGTTGTTTTACTTGCCTAAATGT
>NC_139643.1:32331302-32386302 GCF_964638095.1 Poromitra crassiceps | reverse complement strand
ACAGAGAGAGAGAGAGAGAGAGAGAGAGAGAGAGAGAGAGAGAGTAGAGGGACGGTATCTCTATTGATTAACAGGGAGAGGACCTCCACTCTACCCTCCTCTGTGTCCAGACATATGGGGTAATAAGGACCACTCTTCTCCACTGCCACCCCTCCCTCCTCTCCTCGTCTCTGCTCTCGTCTCCCCTCACCCCGGCTAGAAAGCCTTTTAATCAGACCCCGGGGGAATACATGGATATGATATGGGAGAAACGGGAGGGGGAGAGAGAAGGGAGGAAAAGGGAGACAGGGTGAGAGAGGAGTCCATTAGTGAAGCAGACACAATAGCTACAGGAACAGAGTGGACACACATGGAGACTTCCTTCAAGACCAGAAAAGGGCACGATAGGCCTAAAGACTACACACACACACACACACACACACACACACACACACACACACACACACACACACACACACACACACACACACATCCTCTCTTTTACACAATATGCACAAAAAACATGGTTCAGAGGTTCCTCATAATAATATTAATAAAAATTAATTTTACGGTTCTCCAAGATTAGGACAGCGCTGTAGTCGGTGTGTGTGTGTGTGTGTGTGTGTGTGTGTGTGTGTGTGTGTGTGAGTGAGTGAGTGAGTGAGTGAGTGAGTGAGTGAGTGAGTGTGTGTGTGTGTGTGTGTGTGTGTGTGTGTGTGTGTGTGTGTGTGTGTGTACAGTATACACGCCTGAGCTGATATCATTCCAAAGCTACCAGTTCACATCACACAGGGCTGTTTTTCTGCTCGGCCGGGGCCATTTTCTTCTGTTTATGTAGGGCCTTTCTGTTTTCTTTTCCAGGCAGAAGGCTGCCAATCTCTGCGAGCCAGACCAGCTTTATCAAGGCAGCCATCTCACACTCTGACATCAAATCCACAACTGCTGCTCGCGCTGAGAAACGTCCTGTCAACGCTTCACCCCACTGTGGGGCCCCTCAACCTCTGCACTCCTGAGAGAGGGGGAGAGTGAGCGAGGGGGAGGGGGGAGAGAGAGAGAGCGAATCCAAAATCTAGATGACATTATGTGAGGCTAAAGTTTTTTTTGTTTATTTTTTATTTTTTATAGATGTTACTGATCATAATTATGTCTTTGTGCAGTTCAAAAGCATGGGGGCCATGTGCGACAGTAACATTTCAATCAGTGAAACACAGGTTTCAGTTGTGAGAACCTGATATAGGTCAAAGCCCAACATGGTCCTTGATGGGATCCATTCTTATAGTTGGACAGTAGCGCCCCCATGTGGTCAAATCTGCAATAGTAATTTTGAGCGAAACAACAGCTATGCATAACAGCATCACATTCACATGGAATGCAAAGGGGCATAATAAATTGTAGCCTATCTGTTCGTTAGGCTACATATTCTCGTCTAAGTATTATGACTTTAATTTAATTAAAAACAGCTGTCCTTTGTGTCAATTCTAGATTTACTGTAGCACTGCTGAGGGAAGAGGGCAGAAACACCACTGACTGAAACAAACGCGGCTCAGAACATGTCTACCGCAGAGCAGCGGGACACAACATGTAGCCTAGAAGGTCTGCTTAGTCCATCACCATTAAAACAAAGACTTGTATTGAAAAGGAGAAGAAAATAAAGTAATGAAAAGTGCAGGGCATTTTTCATTCTTACAACTCAATTTGCAGAACCGACCTCGATGTAAAATTATTTCCATATGCCTCCGCTGCGGGGCGCCACGGAGTCTGCCAGAGAGGCAGCCTTAACTGCACACTGTGATTGGCTGAGGCAATGCGTCGTAGCCGCCGCGGTAGACCAATAGAAAGGCAGTGTTGTGTCTCGTTTGTTTGATTGGCCACATGGGGGTGTCAATCACCTGGCAGCGGGGTCTGCAGGAGCTGAGAGCAGCCAGTCGATTGTTTTGCTGTCTGGAGGACGGAGCTCCGCAGGCTGAAGCAGGCTGAAGGCGCTCAGCCTCACTGCTGCATGGGACACAAGCCTCACAAGCCTGCCTCCTCAAATTCACTCTACATTTACTTTGGAATGATGCATTTAAACATATATATTTTTTAATATCTGCTATATTTCAACACACACTTATAGAGTAATTCACTGTTAGGGTATGATTAATTACAAAGCCAGTAGACCATGCGTAATTAATACAAATGTGTCTTAATAACCCAGGGAATTGAAGATGTCCAAAACATATTTGAAATAACAGGCACGGGATATAAAATGTCATTAATATTTCTCTGAATAAACTGTATAGTTGACAGAATTGCATTTGAATTTACCATAAATTAATGAAAGAATTGTTTTGACCTAAAATAATGAGTGGTACTGAAATCTGGTAAAGAAAAAAAAATCTGTTATTGACATATCATTGGGTGAATAGATTTTCACTGGCTTGTCATTTAGAATATACCTGTAATAACCAAACTATACATTTATTTTGCAGAATTGTCTGAAAAATATATCTATATTATTATATTATATATATTATATTTTTAAATAATTATAGGTTTAAAAAATATTTGTCAAATGCCTATACTGTCACTTCTGCAAACCTGTTGGTGATCAATTATGTTTAGAGATTTGAATGGATCATTTGCTAAACGTAATGATTTCACTTATATGATAATAAGGCTATTTAATGCAACTGATGCTTTATAATGTAATATAGGCTTAAATGAAGGCCTACGGGCAACTGATCAACGTAAGTCCATCCATGCTCAAATGTAATGTTTAATTCTCATCCTATGTCAATAAAGGGTGGACCTAAAACGTCTGTGCCTCCAAAGATCATCAAATAGCCTAAGAAAAGTAAAGTTAGGCTATACTTTTGACAGGCAGATTCTGCTGATCAAAATTCAAAATTAGTCTCAAACTGATCCAAGGCCAGTTTGTGAGAATAACTCTTCAGTGGCAGTGTAATGGTAAAACAATAAAAAAAAACAATATAATAAAAGTCAATGTATAGGCTAATATCAGGACGTGTGGACAAGCTCTTAACTCCAGATCCTCCCTATGACTTCCCTCCATGCTTCCCTCGGGTTGCCCATGATTCCTTGCGGGCAAGGAAACCACTGCGCATGCGTCTCAGCCTCCCAGACATCATCCGTTATCCAACCAATCAGCTTCATCCTCAGAGGAGTCGGTGTGCTGATTTAAGAGCTCCCCCCCAATAAATCTGTCAGAACTTCACAAAGTTGATTTAAATGTGTTTCACATCGTTATGAAAATACTTGTGGATTAATCAAGTGACGGCAGATTGGCGTCAGATCAATCGGAGTAGATCACTCTTCACAGCTTTTCAAAGCGACGCATTTTGGAGCTTAAGTCGCTTATGGTCGTTTTGTAGCATTTTTTTAGACACTTTGGATTTGTCGGGCCACCAAGTCCATTTGTAAAGCGTGCATGATGCGGATGACACGTTTATTTTCAACCTGTTTGCCAGACCTTGACTGGGACGAGAGCGAATAGTAATTGCATTAGGCTACTGTGTACCCTAGTAATGCATTATTACATTATGAACATGTCTTGTGCTTTTATATAGCCTACTCAATCTCTGCAATGTTACCATGTGAGTGTTATTATGTGTGCCATATTTACAGTTACTCTTGTAACTTTATGCACTTCAGGCTCGAATTGACAGTCAATGTTTTGAACTTCTCGAGAAACAGACGTGATTTGGCCCCAGCTCCAGTCCAGTTCCTAGCCTATATCATTTTCTAGATGTGTGTATTGCTATGAAGTCCACTCCGCGAGTCTGCAGGCTATAGCCTACTTCCCATCCCAGACTTTGGCAGGCGTTCATAAAAACGCTCCAACTTTGCGCCCGCACTGAGCTGGTTAAATAGGTCATGCAATATTCAACAATGCGCTGTGAACCAATCAGACACCTTGGTGGGAGTGGTTATACGCTCATGAGGTCAAAATCCTATAGCGCCAATGAAAAATCGAAAAAACTTTACTGTGAGCACCCATTAATGCCAATTTGCCATTTGACCCACCGTTTAGCAGAATGCCCTTGAGCCAAAAAGGTATTGGGCCCAAATGTAGCCTATATATCGTATTTGAGGCATTGCCTGTACCAATATCAATATCAATATGATATTATGGATACTATTTTCTTTGGCCTCACATAAACCGTAGGCCTATTATGTCTAGAGATAGCCCATAAGCGCAATAAAATGATATAAATCCACCCCTAATAAAATACATCCACTGAAATGTAGCCTGCAGATTCTAAAATAGTCCTAGGCCTCTAGATTATATCTAAAAATATATAACTGTTGTAACACGCATATTTATCAAATAGAGTATAGGGTAATGTAGGGTTATGTGATTATTGCACGTAACAACACATTTAGTCTGCATAACCTGACCAAATAATAATAATAATAATACACTGACAATACATGATACAATTTTGTCTTCTTATGGCAAAAGATCTGTAGCTAACAATAAAAAATGAAGTAGATTGTACAAATACATTCTTTAACATACTGTTATATTGTAGCATTATGAGTGTACAAAGCAACAGGAATCATGTCAGTTCAACTAAAAATGGTCGTCGATTCATATTACCATTGTTCACCAGCAGGAGGCGCAGTAAAACCAGAGCCCAGACTCATGCATTATCAGCTCTGTTAAAAGAATAACAGGACACTGAGGACATCCTGAACTACAGTAGTTGTTTCTTCTTATGACACGTCAAACCAGCACAAGCACACTGGATTTCATTAAAATATTCAAATGTTCAGTCGTTTTACTATGTAGCCTATGGTGTACTTGATGTCTATATAATGTAAAGTGAATATATGCATCTTGATGAGGCCTTGCCTATATGTTTTGTCTTTTAAAGATAGAGTCAACTTCTGGTTGTTTAATCTGTCTGTATTGTTTATTTTAATTTAGCTCAAGGCTCAACCTTGCAGGTTGCAGCACTGACTCAGATAAAGCCTATATACGTTATTGGTTAACCACATATCAGCAAACACATGTTTACATGAGGACCACAATGGAAATAAGCCTTCGGGCTTTTTTGTGTTTTTATCCTCGGTGATTTATATTGTCTGTTCTTTCCTTACTATATGTACTGTTGTGTTCTTTTATTTTATCACCAAATAAATTCATTCATTCATTCTGGCCAGAGACAAATCATCACATGCACACACATGCTATCAACACAAACGCTTCTCCAAAACAAGTGACTTTGTTTCCCCATCTATTTTTCATTTAACGCACACCTAGGCCTACTTGTTGATTATCCCTTACTTATGTAGAGGCTAGCATACCACCATGTATATTACTGTATTGTGTAATTCTCAATGCAAACATTAAGAGACATAAATAGCCTGTGTTTTCTTCTGTAAATTCAGAATATGAAAAAAAGTGAGTATAACTCATAGTTTTTAATCATTTGTGTTTCCATTTGACATCTATATGATTCTACTGCAGTAGAAGCTGACTGCCCAGTTAAAGGCACTAAGCTTTCCCAGTTAGAGGAGACTACCTCTATAAACCAGTAAGAGGCCAAGCCACAAGCCAGAGTCCCGGTTGGGGATGCTAGTTTTCAGGATGACAACCGTAAGTAAACACAGTTTAATTTAGATTAAACTAAAGGCATAGATTAAACAACAGTAAGTAAACACTGGTTAATTTCTGGGAAAATATTTGTGTACAAATAAGGAGACTGAGGTGTTATTTTAACGGTTGTCCCTATTTTTGTTTTTTTGGTTGTTTTTTTACCTGTTTCTGAGTTTAACAGCAGTGAAAATGCCCTAATTCCCCCCAATTTTTTTTGATGACTTCTCCTGCAGTGATCTTACCAATAGAAAAGGTGCAACATTTACTTTTTAATATTTTTTATAAAGGTTGTACGATCATCAGTGTACAAAGATCTTAGGTAATTTTTGACCTGGCAGTTGGCAAATCAATTACAGACTAAAATGTTACAAAAATGGTAAATGATTCACTATAAAGCACTCTTTTTCTCACGAGAAAATGTATTTATAGAGTCAGGGGTGGGGTCATAATGTTATAAAGATGCTTCAGTATACTAGACTACTTATTAGAGGTGGGCAATATGTCAATATATCAATATTGTGATATGAGACTATAGATATCGTCTTAGATTTTGGATATCATAATATCGTGATGTGGCATTTGTGTTGTCTTTTCATGGTTTTAAAGGCTGCATTACAGTAAAGTGATGTCATTTTCTGAACTTAGTTGACTATAGTTGTTCTATTATTTGCCTTTACCCACTTAGTCATTATATTCACATTACTGATGATTATTTATCAAAAATCTCATTGTGTAATTAGCCTATTTTGTGAAAGCACCAAAGGAAACCCTGCATTTGCATTTTATTTTGACAACATCTTGTTTTAATAAAAGTGCTTGTGACATCTCGCATGTGGCTTAGTTTGAATTGGAATTTAGCCCACCTAGGCTACAATTTAGCCCACTTTGTAGAAAATACCGAGATATAGGCTATATTTTGTATCACCATTCAACCTAAGAATGCCCAGCTAGGATTTTTTATCCGTATCGCCCAGCCCTACAACTTATGGTGTAGATTTTACAGTAAACCATACAACACTATACACTGAATAAATACAAAATACTTGGACTTTGAAGTAGGAAAACACCCACCAATGGCTGCTTTAAGTTGCTTGGCACAGGATCAACCAATATCGGTCTTTTTGGCCTGAAGCCCACCCAACTGGTGTGCAATCAATTACTATGTTTATTGACCTTGGATGCAACAGTGGCTGTCTTATTGACCTGGGAGCAAGCAATGGGATCAAAGCACAAGCTTCCATCATCCATCACCACTTTGGGATCCAGCAACATCTGTCCTCACCTGGGACCAACAGTATCTGTCTCAGTTCTTCCAAGTTTCCTCTCCCATGCATATATAGGCAGGCCTGACATTGTCCCAGTCAAGAGAGGAAAACAGAAAAAGGCCTCTGGAAGACTGGTGATAACGGAACCAAATCTGTTCAAGTTTGACCAGAGTTTGCTCTGTCACAATACAAAACATTTGGTTCATTTGGTAACTTATATATATATATATATATATATATATATATATATATATATATATATATATATATATATATATATATATATATATATATATATATAATTTGTTCTTCATTTGGTAACACATGAGAGTAGGCCCTACACTGAAATTAAACCAGATTCCACCATCAGGCAGAATTACAAAAATATGTATCGAATGTTTTAAACAACATTAACCAACCCATTTTTCTGGAGCTAGTCATAAGGTCTAGATCTAGAACGTAGGGCTAGGCTATATAGGCCCAAAATATATTTAGATAGATATTTGGGCCTATATTAAGGAGTTGAACAAGTTCAAACTGCAATTCATCCACTTACCGGTAGGCCAACACCGTGGTGCAAATGCAGGTCAGTGGGACAAACCTCCCCGGACCCGGAACTGCAGTCACACAAATCCGGTTTAGATTACACTGTTGAATAGACCCCTTATACGCCTACGTCACAATGACAACAAACAGCGTCAGATGCGCAAGACGGAGGCAGAAAGACAGACTCCGCGCAGCCCTGTCAAGTAGTTTTCCAGTCGCCTGAAAACTATTCGAGCTAGATATGTCTTCGTGTTGTGCAGTGGGATGCCAGAATCGGAAAGCTATTGTAGGAGAGTATTCAGGTCCGCCTATTCACACTTAGTTAATAAAATAATAAACGATAGAGCCAGGCTGTAACGTTATAATTCACCTAATTCTCCCCACATATCCTGTTCTACGCAACTCGAGGGAACATACACAGCCTCGCACACACGCAATAGAACACAACACAACACTGAACAGTCTGTTACACTATCTACAAAGCAAGGACTAAAGTTTTACCGAATCCCGTCAACTCATACTGCTTTTAATGCTAACCGTAAGTGTCTTTGGTTGCAAGCCGAAAGAGGAAATCGTTAAAAATGCCCGACTTTGCAGTGCTCGCTCATTTCATATCAGGTAAACTGTAGTAGTAGGCTGCAGCCACATCGCTCGGTTAGTTAACAACCAAGTAATGTTAAATAATGTCATTATTGAGTTGAACTGATTGGAACGAGGACATCATTAAAAATGCCCGACTTTGTAGTGCTCTTCATAATCAGGTAAGCTGCCTGAAACTGTAGGCTGCTCAACATCGCTCGGTTAGTTAACGGACCAAGTAACGTTACATAATGTCATTATTGAGTTGTGTGCATTATCAACATAACAATATATCTTTGCAAGTTACAGAATAATTATCTACGCTATCCCCAGTTATAAAGGAATGCACGATATGTATTGCTGGCCATAGGCTTGGCCAATTGACAGCGCCAGTGCGTATGGGTGGGTCTGTAAGACATATCCCATTAAACAACGTTAATTTCGATGCATAACATTGCTTATCACTAGGCGATAAGCTGTGGTAGTAAGCCGAGAACTGCATTTTAAAACTAAAATATAACTGTGTGTTGCAGATGGGCACAGAGCAGTCCTGACAGCGGGGTTCTCGCTGTCTGTCAATGCAAAGCTGACGGCTTTCTGCCTTCAAGTTGCGCGCGCAGCTCAATGTTGACAAGCTGTATAAGGGGTCTATATGAGATGAGAAGTTAACATGATAAGTGTTCAGAGTTCATTTCATAAATTACATCAGTTGAAATTATACTTACGATAAGTGTTGTTGTGACTGGGGGGTGGCGACTGGTGATGGGTAACACTAATGCTTTGCTTTCATTGGTCACAAATATAACGGACATTGTTGTTGTCCAATCAAACTCTGTTGCGGTGGAAGCTTTTGGGCCCAGACCAGTCTGCATGTGTTATGCAAATCCTCAACTGAAGTGCCCTCCTCAGTGAGCACACTACGGTGAGAATATTTGGATTCATTGACACTTCATCCGCTGGGAAATGTGCTAGCGACATTAATAGGGTTTTGTCTAAAAAGTTGATCCGCTGTCAGTGATCGAAGGACAACTGTGTGCACGCTATGTTTCTGTCAGGAAGTTGACGTAAACTGTTAGCTGAAACTGATAGCTCACAGCTAGTAGCAGCTAACCAACGTTTTCGCCGGGTAACGTTACAGGCGGACCTCTTTGTCTGACAGGAGAAGGCGTGCTCTTTTGTTAGGCTTTTCTCTTTGTTCACTCGGGAAAGGGGAACTGTTGGGTCAGGATTTCACCACTATTCGCAATTCTCCCAAGTATTTAGAAAATGCAAATCGCGAAAAAATACTTCACAGAAGGCCTGATCCAGTTTACGATCTTACTGAGTTTGATTGGAGTTCGTGTGGATGTCGACAGCTACTTGAATGGCTATTTCACGCCTCTGCTAGAGATTAACTCTGGACCCAGCTCAGCCTACATCCAGACACCATTTCACAGTTTGAGAGACAATCTAGATGGCTACAGCGTGCATCCCAAATGTCCCGAGTTGGACTATTTTTTCGCCAGTCGCCGGCTGCTAGACGAGGTGCGGACTCTGGGCTCTCCGCGGTTCCCCACACAGTTGAACGCATGGCTAGTGCACCAAGTGTCTACCACTGACGAGACTGCCTCTGGACAGCCTTCAGACAGCGACAGCTTTGACATCAGCTCTGGGTTAGAGAGCCCCGGGGACGAGGCCAGCGATGACTGTGAACACCTGCCTGACAGCGGCCAGGAGGAGTGCCAAACTGCCCAGCATCTCGGTGGACAAGGGCCTTGTAACTCTGGAGCATGCGGGTTCCTGAAAGAGGCAAGTGTGGGCACTGAGCAGTAATCAACATAAAGTTATAGCTAGTTGACTAGTAACGTTTGCTATACGTCAAGGAAAGTTGGTTGGCTAAATTACAGTACGGGGATAAATGAAGTCTGGAGTTCAAGTTGTCAATTGGCTAACGTTAGTGAAAACAGCTACAGTTGTGTAACGTTAGCCAGCTAACTGTTAGCAAGCTAACGTTAATCCATAGTAGCAATGATGATGGGTTAGCCTGGTATCCAGCCCCATATGAATAGCAGTTGTCAGCACTACCAGGCTATGATGGGTTTCATTCCACAAGTCACTAGTGTTGGATCCACCAGTAAGCAGGGCAATGAGGGCAACATATCTTATCTCTGATCTTATGTCAGATCTTATCTCTGCAACTTTGGCAATGTGCATTCACATTCACTTTGCAAAAGCCCAATCCTCTGTCACTGAACAACCTGAAATCAGACTGAGTATAACCCTGTCATCTTAGTTCAAATTGGCTAAGTGGGTTGTCATGATTTGTGATGGAAGTGATGTCATAAATCAGTGAATTATGATGTCACAGTGATATCATCAGTGATGTCACTTGAGCAACTGTTGTGATGTTATGAGTGATGTCACTCGAGCAGTTATGATGTCATTAGTGATGTCACTCCAGCAAATTGTGGTGTCATCACTGATGTAATACATCCTTTCTGGCTGAGGTGGTGGGAGTAGTGTAGAGGCAAAAGCACTTGCCTACCACCACGGAGACCCGGCTTCAGTTCCTGGCAGCGGTACTTCCGGCTTGGTCAGACGTTCCTACAGACATAATTGGCCGTGTCTGCGGGTGGGAAGCCGGTGGGGCATGGGAGGCGGTAATGCAGCATAAAGGATGCCAACTGCCATAAAACACCACAGCAGAAGAAGGGTGAGTTAAGGGGAAAATGTAGTTTCATTCACATCCGCTTTGCAAAAGCCCAATCCTCTGTCAGTGATTATTAAGTAATTCAGAGTTAGGCATGTTTTATTGTCCAGTTGGATTTTGGGACTTATGTTCATGTAGGGCAATATGGGTAGTGGTACTTTCAACAAGACTCTTAACTGGTCCAGTTATGTAAGAAGAAAGTTAGCTAGATTGACCAGTTTAGTGCACAACTTCACAAGCAGCATCCTGCTAACTGACACTGCACCTGTCACCTTTTCCATTGTGGAACAACTCATGGTAAGCCCTCTCTGAAAAGGCAGGGCAACTCTTTACAGTACGATCAAGAGTATTAGATTAACCTAATTGATGAAGCCATTGTATCAGATTACCATTTTGTTATTGGACCACTATCTGCCAAGATGTAGGGACTTGTGTTCCTTCATAGCTGCAGTGTACTGACTGTTGACTGTTATAATCATTGGAAGTGTGTGTCCTTTCTGACTGAAATGTGGCAGGGATTGTCATTATCTATCTATAGACTGCAATCATATTCAGGCCTGTTTTTGAGCCCTCTTATGATCCAGTTTTTCTGGTTCAGGGTAGGAACAGCTGCATGGTGGATGTGATCGCCTGGGGCCAGTCAATGTAGCCCATTTTGTAATGCTATCCACTATCCCCCGTCTTCAGGCTTAACCACCAGCTGTGGGCCTTGAGAGGGGTGGAGAAGCGAGGCTTAGACTATGAAGAGAATTCGGGAGCAAAATGTGTTGTAGTTGGAGTACATATTCACAAATGTGTATCAGTAGTTACAAATGTGTATCAGTGAATTTGTAGTTGTATTACATAGTCACAAATGTGTATCAGTGAATTTGTAGTTGTAGAAAACTTATAGATTTTTTTTCTCTCTCCCACAAACACAACACAACAGTTACACCTTCTCAAATTCTTCATTACAGGTGCACAAAACCTATTATAGAAATCACAAAACAAGAAACACACACACTCACATTTTTGCACATACCGATGCGGTGAAGTAGGTGCAAAACACATTTACCTACCCGTATCAAATAATTTGAACAACTGTAAATGCACAGATTATGAGTCACAAATAGATAGTACAATCTGTAAACACTAAAACACGATCCACAATTGAAACCAAAATCCACAAATAGATTTAAAATCCACAAATAGATTTAAAATCCACAAACAAACACATCATGATCCACAAATGGAAAACATGTTCCACAAATAGATTATAAATCCACGTCATGATCCACAAATAGAATTCAGTGACTTGTACTTCAAAACCAGAATTTCTGTGTGTGGATCGCTATGCTAGGTGTTCAAGTGTTGAATTGCTGTTTGCACATCACAGTGTGTGTGTGGAAAGCATTGCATTTGTCTACAAATCTTTTTGCTACATGTTTACCACAGGCAAGACAGATTCGATCCACACGTGTAATCAGCCAATCAGGGGGGATCGCTTGCTATGGGATGTCCCGCCTCCTCAATAACCCCTCCAAAATAAGAGCCTGATTCAGTCAACGTTTCTGATTCCTGATTGAGAACATGTAACCTTATCCAGCAGCACCGTTACATGTAAATGGCTACATGGATGCAAACCAAACTATGCAAATTGCAAATTCAACTATAAGTAACACAATGTAAGTGGTGGGATTAATACACTTTCTGTAATACCCACCCTCCCACTCCACTCACACACTGGGCCCAGTGCACCCAATCAGCCAAATAACCCCAACACCAGGCTCCAGCAAGACAGCCAGGAGAGTGGGTCATCACAAAAGCTAAAATACTATCAAATGGGTGACCCTGGGACAAAATCGTATCAAATGAGGGTCTGTGGTCTAATTTGTGTCAGTTTTCTGTTAAGATTATCTTCAAAGTATGCTTTAATAAAATACTTATCAACGATGCATTTGTGCGTTTATAGTCTTCAGTCTCAATTATTATTGCAGGGAAAGTGGTAACATTCATTATGGTCAGATGCTCAATGGCTGTCTAAAGTTAAAGGTTAGAGAAGCGAGCTTGTGACTGTCATTAGTTCAATCCCCGGGACCGGCAAGAGACATCTGGGTGGGGAAAAGGCAGTCTTGCACCATCCATTACCACCACTGAGGTGCCCTTGAGCAAGGCCCTTAACCCCAACTGCTCCAGTGGAGCTGCTGTGTGAGAACAGGGCAATTCTGAAAAAGAGAATTTATCTTAGTGACACTCCCCCAGTGATTTTGAACCTTTTTCAAATCAAGGAACCCTAATTCAATTCGCATTGCAGACCACCCCCCCCCCCCTTCCAGTGAGACTGTCTCAGACCCAAATCTGATATTTTTCTATTGTTAGATATATGATTTTGTCCAGATTCCATGACTATCTACTGCTAGTTGTAGGTACAGATAGACATGATGATCAGTAGTCATTCTTGTACATTCTGTTAACTTCTTGTAAATGAAATAATGCAGAAGTTTAACAATTCACCAAATTGCTGGTGACCCTTTCAAGGACCCCATGTTGCAAACCACTGCTTAGAGGACATGAAACATTTAATCATGTGACTCTAGTTAATTCGCATTTCACCTCAGACAAGACAGGACACTGCTTTCTGAAATTGACCTAGATCATGAAAGACACATAACAGCTTTTAATGTTTGTTTTTATATATAAAATAGTTAATATTTAAAAGTATTGACATCAATTTCTTCAGATCACCTTTGAAACTACAAATACACCACCTGAGATGACAGCATGTGTTCTTGTCCTGCTGGAGGAAGTTTGTGGCGGTTATCAGCATCAGTTAGATCAGACAGCTCATTTCAGTACACTGGGTACAATTAATTGTTATACCATTTTAATTTGATCTTGACCAGGGCTGCCACACCACCTTCAACATCAAATTCAAGGACCTCTCAAGGCCTAATTCCCCAAATTCAAGGACTCAGCACGGCAAAGTTTTGAGACATGGACCAAGGTTAATTACTGTTGCAACACTTTTTATATTGAGAACCGAAGCTCACAAATGATTGAAAAGAGAGGCTAGGATGTGTCAACATTTCTCAACAGTGTCATCTTAGTTGCAATTGCAAATGACAGAAATCCACCAATTGCAACGCTTGTTAGAAAATACTTTTTCACTTCAGAAATCTGATCGAGCCAGCCCTCTTGTAATTGTCTATGGAGGAAAAACCTTAAATTAAATTACTTTCAATCACCAATGTTTATTTTCAAAAACTTTGAATGGCTTGATTTTTATTTTTCAAATTCACAAACTTTCAAGAATTTCAAAGACCCATGCTAACTCAAAAAGTTAGCGACAATTCTTGTAAAAGTGCAGCCTTGAGAGAGCTTTTTGGCCACTGGTCAGCTTGTGGAAGGCCCTCCTCAGTCAGTGTGTCGATCTTGTCGCAGCTGCATGATACCTCCGATAAACTTGTGGATGATTTTGTACGTTCCCATCCAACTCACTGGTCACCCGGAGTGGTTGGCAGACAGACACAGACACACACACACACACACACACAGGAGAGGAGAGGAAGAGATATTAGACGTTATGTTAGAAGTTTTTAACGGGTGGACAGAGTTGAAGAGGTCAGTAAAGTCACTCCCATGTCAGCAGTTACACCACATATCTGGGTATTCAGTGCACCTATTTAATAATGTATGCACCAAATGAAATCACAAAAATCTAATTTATTTCGTTTTTCACACTGTTTCACATCAAAAGTTAATTTTTCAGGATTTCATTCATAACTAATCTACAGTATGGTCACGGTGACATAATGAAGAACTATAACATTTCTACCCCATTTCAAGGTCGCGCCGCGCAGCTTACGTGCAGGAGACGCTTGCGGTGTGTTTTCACTGTAACCAGGCGGGGTGATGATGCCCTTAATTTGTGCATCTTCGAGGCCTTCACACCAGCGCAGATCCAGCTGTTGGAGGGATGGCAGAGTAGGCGAGCCCAATGCCGACAGACAGGACCAGGACAGACCGGCCATCCTCAACTCCCTCAGACCTGCCTGAGAGAGAGGGAGGAATGGGGGAGAGGCAGAAAGACACAGTGGAAAAGAGAGGGGAGGGGAGAGAGGGGAAAAGAACGGGGGAGATAAATTGGTAATGGTAGGCCAAGTATGTTTCTGTTGAGTGTGTGTTCTCTAGAAAACAATTAACTTTGAGCGACTATGTATGAGTGTTTGTATGTACTGTATATGTATGCAAGTCTTTGCATTTCTACCTGGTACCCAGGTAAGCAGACAATTCAGCTGTTTCTTTGCCAAGGATTCCAGGACAGATGTAGAGAGCACCATTTCCGTTAGACAAGAACAGTGCTGGACATGTCCAGCATGATTTCAGTTTGCCGGACAATTGGAATAAATACCTGACACTAGAGATGTATCGGTATGAAAATTTCACATCATGATTATCGTGAGCAAAATTATCACGGTTATCGTATTATCACGCTATTCATAAAAAATTGCTGAAAATGTTTAAAAAGTACTGAGAAGACTCACTGAAATCATTTTACGTTTTATATTGAAAACTCAGACCCAAAAAGGATTGACACACTCACTGAAATAATTTCTCGAAGGCTGCACGTTTGCATTCGGGAGATGGTTGCCAACTTTGGTTGATGATGGACAGTATTTACCACAGTATTTGCCGAAACCGTCAGCAGGTAAAATAACACCTACTCTAATTTGTCTGAAAATAAGAAAACTAAAAACCTAATTGAAAAGAAGACAAAAGGAACCTAATTAATTTATCAGTATTTACCATGTTTTTCAAAGCACTGTAATCACGGTAACACGGTAATCACGATACCACGGTTTTAATGATAATGAAAATGTGAAACGGTACGGTTATCGTAAGGAATTTTATCACGGTTATCATTAAAACCGGTTATCGTTACATCCCTCTCTGACACATATTAGATCTGTTTATTGAGCTTAAATACAATTGATAGCAGGTTATAGCCTATAATCTCAATATTGCTGTAAATTCCCTGCACCAACCATGTTTCTATGACTGGTCAATCAAATGGAACGACCTAAAATGCAAGCTTCGTGGGTAAATTAATTTATCTGTGCCGCACGCAGCGTCGACTTTGGTACACATCCCCAAGGCTCCACAGACGCCTGTCGCAGTTCCTACACATAACACTGAAACATGCTGAGTGTAGCTGCAAGCATTGTTGCATATGAACTTGCAGAAGAGCAGATTTAGAGTTTGTGTGTATGTGTCACTTACCACTTGTACCGGGCCTTGGCCTTACAGACGGTCATGCAGGCCAGCTCTGCTCAGGTATCTGAACATGGCCCCACACCCCTCCTTCTCCCCTCCCATTGTCCATGTCCTTGAAGGAGGGCAGTGACAGGAGGTAGGAGGAGCAGCGGCGGTTTCCTCCTCGTCTGAAGAGGAAGACGCGGACCGACTGGTCCCTGGCGCATCGGCCATGGTGAGGGCTGCCCCGGAGACCCAGCCTGCCAGATACAGACAGACACAATGTCATATGGCCACTCGTCAATAACTACTGCTCAATAGTCAATAACTACTGCTGAGGTGCCCATGAGCATGGCACTTGACTTAATATGACAAACGTTTCACCAGACCAAACAACCTATATATAGAATAGGGACATTTATTTTAGCTTTATTAATTTGTCCACATTGAACCTAAACTCTGCAGGTCTGTCTCCTCTAATCTATGACTCCTGCCTCCATTTGGCTCTGTTCAGATCAGTGCCTGTATACAGAAGTTACAGGACTGATGGCTGTCTATTGATACTGATACTGTTAAATCACCACATGGCCATGTCGGTAGGAAATAACAGGTGATTACAATCAAATGACACAGAGCCAATAAATGACGTGTAAGCATCACATTGGTAGGAAATGCATGTGGCATGGACTGTTTAAACAACTATGTTAAACTCTGTTTCATTCTGCCTTATCTCACAGGATGGGATTAAAGCACTTTATCCAGTTTGGTTCACAGCTTGCCTGGTGTCAGTCACACTCCTTTTTCTTTTGTGTGATCTTATTTTACTTTACCACATTATGATCATGTGCAGACATTAAATCCTAATCTCAGTGGCACTTGGAACCAATATAGTATTCGATCAGTGTCATCACTGTAGCTGTGTCCATGTTGTTGACATAGAGTGGATAGAGACAGGTGAAACCAGCCAGCTCCTCACAGCAAAGTCTGTTCTCCTCGTTTTTTCTTTTGTTTATTACAGGCATTAACGGCAGCATACAAGCAACAACCCTGGGTTTTTTATTGTTGTCATCACCATCGCTATTTTGTAATAGATCTTAATGCAACAGAAACGACAATACAGCTGTTATAGCCTACTATAGCTGTGCGTGCAGGACTGTATGTCAACAATATGACTGCAGCGACTGTGACGATGCTGATCGAATATCTATAGTCCCAGAGGCATTTAAAAACGAGAGCCTATTACTGTAAGACAAAACATTTCACAATACCTTCCATCTTTCTCTGGTGGCTGTCCAGAGCCTCCTCTGTGTCTGTCTCCATCTCCCGTGGCGTTCCTGCCAACCTTGTGCCAGACGTTAGCTTGTTTGCTAGCTAGTTAGCTGCAATGCAAAAGTTCGTTTTTTCATGTTACTGTCACTCTGAGTTTCCCACTGCCACCATGTTTCATTCTGTCTTATCTCACAGAATGGACGATTAAAGCACTTGATCCAGTTTACAGCGTACACTGTTTAACATTAGTTTGGTACAGCTTTACCTGAAACGACCGCATGGATCTCACACTGTATGACTGTGTGTCACACTCTAACACGTCCGTGTGGAAACACGTATCAAAACACGGGATAACAATGCTACGTTACAAGCTCAAATCAAACAGGTGTTAGTATATTAGGCTATATTCAGAAACCGTCTATTACTGGGGATTGAGAACGTTAATGCATTATAAAGTTACCCCCACATTACACCACCCAAAACTCAAGAACCCAAGTTAAACTCGCCTTCATATTAGACAAGAAATATTATTCCCAATGCAAATATAGCTGTTTTAGTAGTCGTTTTATAGCATCAGTAGGGCTAATCTGGTTAAAGTTAGCTGACCAACAGTGCGAAACAGAGGCTGGCAAGCAAGACTAGCTGACGATAAAAGGCACACGGCAAACAAGTAGGCCAACATGAACAATAACGTCGGCCTGTTTGGTTATCATCTATGTAGCTGCTCGGTGACACTTTACTGACCATATTACCGGTGATGCTGGATGTGCTAAGACGTTCTGACTGAATCAAACTCTTATTTTGGAGGGGTTATTGAGGAGGCGGGACATCCCATAGCATGCGATCCCCCCTGATTGGCTGATTACACGTGTGGATCGAATCTGTCTTGCCTGTGGTAAACATGTAGCAAAAAGATTTGTAGACAAATGCAATGCTTTCCACACACACACTGTGATGTGCAAACAGCAATTCAACACTTGAACACCTAGCATAGCGATCCACACACACAATTGATGTCAATACTTTTAAATATTAACTATTTTATATATAAAAACAAACATTAAAAGCTGTTATGTGTCTTTCATGATCTAGGTCAATTTCAGAAAGCAGTGTCCTGTCTTGTCTGAGGTGAAATGCGAATTAACTAGAGTCACATGATTAAATGTTTCATGTCCTCTAAGCAGTGGTTTGCAACATGGGGTCCTTGAAAGGGTCACCAGCAATTTGGTGAATTGTTAAACTTCTGCATTATTTCATTTACAAGAAGTTAACAGAATGTACAAGAATGACTACTGATCATCATGTCTATCTGTACCTACAACTAGCAGTAGATAGTCATGGAATCTGGACAAAATCATATATCTAACAATAGAAAAATATTGGGTCTGAGACAGTCTCACTGGAAGGGGGGGGGGGGTGGTCTGCAATGCAAATTGAATTAGGGTTCCTTGATTTGAAAAAGGTTCAAAATCACTGGGGGAGTGTCACTAAGATAAATTCTCTTTTTCAGAATTGCCCTGTTCTCACACAGCAGCTCCACTGGAGCAGTTGGGGTTAAGGGCCTTGCTCAAGGGCACCTCAGTGGTGGTAATGGATGGTGCAAGACTGCCTTTTCCCCACCCAGATGTCTCTTGCCGGTCCCGGGGATTGAACTAATGACAGTCACAAGCTCGCTTCTCTAACCTTTAACTTTAGACAGCCATTGAGCATCTGACCATAATGAATGTTACCACTTTCCCTGCAATAATAATTGAGACTGAAGACTATAAACGCACAAATGCATCGTTGATAAGTATTTTATTAAAGCATACTTTGAAGATAATCTTAACAGAAAACTGACACAAATTAGACCACAGACCCTCATTTGATACGATTTTGTCCCAGGGTCACCCATTTGATAGTATTTTAGCTTTTGTGATGACCCACTCTCCTGGCTGTCTTGCTGGAGCCTGGTGTTGGGGTTATTTGGCTGATTGGGTGCACTGGGCCCGGTGTGTGAGTGGAGTGGGAGGGTGGGTATTACAGAAAGTGTATTAATCCCACCACTTACATTGTGTTACTTATAGTTGAATTTGCAATTTGCATAGTTTGGTTTGCATCCATGTAGCCATTTACATGTAACGGTGCTGCTGGATAAGGTTACATGTTCTCAATCAGGAATCAGAAACGTTGACTGAATCAGGCTCTTATTTTGGAGGGGTTATTGAGGAGGCGGGACATCCCATAGCAAGCGATCCCCCCTGATTGGCTGATTACACGTGTGGATCGAATCTGTCTTGCCTGTGGTAAACATGTAGCAAAAAGATTTGTAGACAAATGCAATGCTTTCCACACACACACTGTGATGTGCAAACAGCAATTCAACACTTGAACACCTAGCATAGCGATCCACACACAGAAATTCTGGTTTTGAAGTACAAGTCACTGAATTCTATTTGTGGATCATGACGTGGATTTATAATCTATTTGTGGAACATGTTTTCCATTTGTGGATCATGATGTGTTTGTTTGTGGATTTTAAATCTATTTGTGGATTTTAAATCTATTTGTGGATTTTGGTTTCAATTGTGGATCGTGTTTTAGTGTTTACAGATTGTACTATCTATTTGTGACTCATAATCTGTGCATTTACAGTTGTTCAAATTATTTGATACGGGTAGGTAAATGTGTTTTGCACCTACTTCACCGCATCGGTATGTGCAAAAATGTGAGTGTGTGTGTTTCTTGTTTTGTGATTTCTATAATAGGTTTTGTGCACCTGTAATGAAGAATTTGAGAAGGTGTAACTGTTGTGTTGTGTTTGTGGGAGAGAGAAAAAAAATCTATAAGTTTTCTACAACTACAAATTCACTGATACACATTTGTAACTACTGATACACATTTGTGAATATGTACTCCAACTACAACACATTTTGCTCCCGAATTCTCTTCATATTAGACCCACACCCTGTTTGCTTACACAAAAGTGGCGATCCATACTTGAATAGTGCCCTCTCCCAGGGCAAGTCACATGGATCACATTGACACATCTTTTATTCTTTACCTTCTCTTTGTGTAAAATAATTGACAGTTAAGCCGCTTTTAGGTTGAGATGGTGTGGTTTGTTTAGATATACTCTTTCAAATAAGAAGAGTACAGCTGTGCCATTTTACAGTAAGCCAGTAAGTAGACTTGAGTCTAGAGAGACATTTACCTCTTCAGCAGAAGTACAAGCCCAAACAGAGTCTGAGTAGAACTTGATCGGGTTGGGTACTCTGTCATATTCTGCCTCTAGCATCAGCAGCAAGTGAAACCCCTCAGAGGGGTTTCAACCCCTTTTTATATTATTTATGCATGTGAACTGATTTTCTGTCTGTGTAGAGATATAAAGAGCATTTCTGTCTCTGGCAGACGGGTGGTAACCTACATTTACTGCTCCACTTGGTCTATCTGGAGGGTCTTAATAGCTAGCACAGTTAGCTCATTCCCTGTCGTTATTACTATTAGCCTAACTGGTGGGATATTAAGAGGCCCTACGCCCCAGTTTAATACGCGCAGGGGGGGTGGGGGGCAGTCGTAGCGCTGTCGCCTCACAGCAAGAAGGTCCTGGGTTCGATTCCCGCATGGTACTCTGTGGGCGCTGAGGGTGTGTCCCCATGTCCTCAGTGCCTGAGGTGGAGTTGTCAAAAAGGGCCTCTCTGTGCAGAGTTTGCATGTTCTCCCCTGAGGTTTCCTCCAGATAGGAACCCCGCTGCTAAAAACATGCAACACACACACACACACACACACACACACACACACACACACACACACACACACACACACACACACACACACACCTGCTCACACATTCCTAATGCATAGTCCCTTTGTTGTTGTTTGAGACACACACACACACACATACACACACACACACACACACACACACACACACACACACACACGTACTTCTTACTGAAAAACGGACAATCACAAGAGCACAAAAAATAGTTTCTGACCCATCTCACCCAGCCAATCACCTGTTCCAACTGTTGCCCCTGGACGGCGCTACAGATCCATTTCCACCAAAACAACCCGATTCAAAAACAGTTTTTTCCCCACTGCCATCAGGTTTCTGAACTCCTCCCCTCTGAAATCTCACTGTATACCTCTCCAGCAATGTATATGTTGAATGGTCTGTATTTATGTTGCCATATGTCTATCTAGTATGTACTGTAATGTCTTATGCTGACACAATATTCATGTGCTATAACAATTGCTGTACCGAAAGCAAATTCTGCCGACTTGTTGTGCAGTCCTTAATAAATGAATCTGAATCTGAATGGCCATAAGCACAGTTGACAGGAGAATGGTGACAGTTGTGGCTAACTGTACTGTAGTCCAGAGTCAGTTAAGCTGGGTTCAGTCCCTTCAGGAGTTATGATCTATGCTCATTACAACAACCCGTTCCTCTGCCAGAAAAGAACGATAATCATCCAATTAGCAGTAATGGTTGGATTGGGGTCACCGAGCCAGAAATGTAACCTTTAAGGTCTTTATGCCAGCTAATAAATAGGCTGCACCCTCCTCCTCTTCTATGCTGATCCCTCTGTTGTGTTTTCTTTATCCTCCTGCTTTCCCTTTCTCTCCATCTGTCTGTCTTTGTCCCACCAGGAGGAGGATGCTGGTGTTACAGAAGAGGAACCTGCCTCACTCAGTCAGCTGGCACACAGTTCCTCGCTGGAGCAAGAGGTACCGTCCTGTCCTGGCTGATTATGACTGCCTTCATTACTTTCTGCATACACTAGAAAGTGTTGGACAGTGCATCAATATTGAAAAATGTCTCTCATTATCTGATTTTAGAAATGTTGCTATGCTTGACTTTTTATTGACCTGGTTCTCTATTTTGTAGTGTTTCACATCTGATTTGCTATAGATTCAGTTCCTCGTCAAAAGCACCAAGCAATGGCTTTTTGATGGAAAAACAAAATGTCAACCAAATTTAATATGGTTATTATTTATCAGCTGTGCACGTTTTCTGTGTGAATGTTTTATTTTCACCCTGGTTTTAGGGTTGAAACTGTGACACTTGAACTAGAATTGGCACTGGAGTGAAAACTTGGGCATCAGGCTAACTCAAAAGCATTAAATGCTGTATTCCTATGGATTCTGTTTCAGGGTCTGCTCAGTGGCAACGCTGCCCCTTCTGATCCTTCTACCATCGACATTGACCGGCATTGGAGCCATTTCCTCTCTCTGCCTGTCACTGACCTAGATGTAAGTTGTTTCCCTATGATGATGAACGGTACCATCACTTTAACTTGCCGTTGTTGTGCCTTTAAAAGGAAGTTGCGGGATTCCTCGTCTAATTAACGTTACACGCGACGCAGCAAATAAACAAACACACGTTTCCCAGTGTCTCTGCCATCACACTGGGCATCAACACTAGCGGCAGACTTCTCCCACTCCCGCAAATATACAGTAAGATTATGCGTAATGTTAACATAAACATTAACATTTTACCGAGAGGGAGAGAGAGAGGAGCTAACAGCTAAGCTAAGTACCGTAAATTTCGGACTATAAGCCGCGGCTTTTTCCCCGTTTTTTGGCCCTGCGGCTTATATAACGGTGCGGCTTATCTATGGATTTTTTCTGAAAAAAAAAAAACGGAATTCTCTCTTCTTTAGCACTCTTTCTAACTATAAATCCACTTCTGTTTTAATTTCCTCTCTTGCCCTCTTTTCACCACACCGCGGACACTGTGTGCACTGTAAAAAAAAACACAGGTGGTGTTGTGTTATGTTGTTTTGTTGAAATGTTAATAAATGGGAGCTTCCTCAAACAGCCATCTCTTTCCCGACAATCCCCTCTGTGCATGAACCCTTACATATGGTAATTAAACATTAAAACACAATAAAAAAAAAAAAAAACATTAAAACACCTGCGGCTTATATATGTAACAAACAGGCAATTTTGCTGCTGCGGCTTATACTCTGGTGCGGCTTATAGTGCGGAAATTACGGTAGCTAACAGCTAAGCTAAGTATCTGAAAAGCATGTAAACAGCTGTGTGATTAGCGAGAACGTTGGTAAAAGGAGACCGCTACGAGTGCTTGTGCAGAACGAGTGCATGTTTAAGTGTACAGCGGGTAATGAGCCGCTGTGATGAAGAATAAAGCGAGATTAACCGGGTTGAGAGCAGAAAAAAGCAGCTGCAGCCATATCCTCCAGGCTGGCTTCAGCAGCCTGCCTCCTGCACATGACGCATTCAGGGGCCCTCGGTAAAGCACGCGAGTGTGGCCTTTGAGTGACATCTGCAATGTGTCCCTACAAAATAAATAACCTGGGTTTTTTAAACCTTGAATTTGTGAATGTGATCAACCTTGTGGACATTCTGTTTCTTATCCATTAGGTATCGAGTATCGTATCGAGTATCGTTGGGTTGAGTTGCTGTGACAAGTCACATAGTGTGTGGGCCCTCTAAGGCAGTTAAGTGTGTGACCCCTAGTTTTTCAGTTGTCAAAATCTGCAGGAACCAGTCGGAGTGTATACTCCCAGTGTTTTCATAATCTGTTGAGGATTTTCAAAGTTGTCTAGTGTATCCTAGGCTTTAGGGTAAATATCTTGATTTCATAATTCATGTATGAATACAATGTTACAGTGTACCAGACTTTCTTTTAGCACTGAATAGATGCGGTGGGACAAGCTGCTTTACGGAGCTACCAACCCACCGAAAATAATGTCATCAGTATGAGTTTTACTGTCACGGTCTAAATGCTCTTTGAGAGACTTCCACATTGCCCAAGAATACAGTTCCGGGGGAGCCACTAAAGTGTCCATATCATACAATACGTCCAAAGCTCTGCTGGCCGCATGCTCACCTCCACCCGCCGCTCCGACCACATCACCCCCGTCCTCCACGATCTCCACTGGCTCCCCATCATATACAGGATTCACTTCAAAATATTACTCTTCACCTTCAAAGCCCTCAACAACCTGCCCCTCTCCCACCTCCTTCACCACCACACGCCTACCCGCCACCTCAGGTCCGCAGACGCTAACCTCCTCCAGCCCATCAAAACTAAGCTCCGGACCTGGGGCGACGGGGCCTTCGCCGCAGCCGCCCCCACCCTCTGGAACGCCCTCCCCAGCCATATCCGTCTGGCAGACACTCTGTCATCCTTTAAAAAAGCCCTCGAAACCCACCTTTTTACCCTTGCTTTCAACTCATGAAGTACCTGTCTCTCTCACCTTTTGTTTCATTATTTTTCTCTATTAAAAGTTTTATTTTGTGCTGCAAAGCGTCTTTTGAGCACTAGGAAAAGCGCTATATAAATCTGATGTATTATTATTATCTCATGTTTAGGACTTGGACACGTTGGTTTCTGAGCGTCTTTTAGACATTGACCCGGACATCACCAGTGCCATCAGCCAGAATGTCAGTCTGCATGACGCCATGGTAACCAGGGGCGGAGCCTATGGCATGCCGCTGGAGAGAGCGGAGGCCACACCAGTCGTCCGGCAACAAGCGCCCCTCTTCCGACTGGAATCCATTAACTCCTCCCACTCAGACTCGTCACCAGGGATGACCCTGGGATTGGCCGCCCTCCCCTTCGCTTCAGTATGTAATGTGACGAGGAACGTGTCTTCGCATGGCACACTGGGCGGGTGTCTGGACGAGGCGGTGTTTGACCAGATCAACATGCTGGCTTTGGAAGGCCTGGACCCCATTGATGCTCAGCTGCTGGGGTGTCTGGAGGGCATCGAACCACGAGTCCTGGAGGACCCCGACTCAGACTCCGGTCTCTCCTTGGAGAGCAGCTCTAGAGGCCCCGCCTCCCCAGGTTGGTTAAAATCTCGAGAGTAATTCCAAGATGAAAAAAGTCTTTGCTTCCTAATCCTAACCCTGTTTTGTGGCGGCACAAACTTGTTGGCATTAATACTTCATCTGTTAATTCTTCACTCATCCAGGCACATCCGAGGTGTCGTCTTCATCCAGCTCATACTGCGAGGACGAGTGTGGGGCTACAGGCTACAGCAGTGAGGTGGACTCCATCGCCTCCAAAGGCGTCTCTGACTACACCACAACATGGTCCCCTGTGGATCTGAGTGAGAGCGTGTGGCACGACCACAGCTACTCCTCTCCTGCTTTCTTCCACCAGCCACCAGTAGCAACGCTCCCCGGCAAAGGCATCAAAGAGGAGCCCCTCAGCGATGAAGAGGAGGAGAGGGACGGAGAGCTAAGTCGTGACGAGCTGCGAGCCCGCGCCATGTACATCCCCTTCTCTGCCCTGCAGATTGTCAACATGCCTGTGGAGGAGTTTCTGGAGGTCCTCGAGGGCCAGGGCTTCTCGCCCGACCAGGTGACGCTCCTGAGGGACATCCGTAGGCGGGGGAAGAACAAGCTGGCAGCGCAGAATTGCCGCAAGCGCAAACTCGATGCCATCACGGGGCTTCAGGAGGAGGTGGCAAGGCTGCATGCTCAGAGAGACCGGTTGCTCAGGGAGAAACAGCTGACAGCCAAGACAATGGGCGCTGTGGGCCAGCAGATTGAACAGCTCACCAGGGACGTCCTAGCCAGGCTGAGGGATGATTCAGGACGGCCCCTGAGCCCCGAAAGATTCACCCTGCAGTGCGGGGCGAACGGGAGGGTTGTAGTTCAGCCTGTGAGAAGGCCCGCTGTCTCCACAACAGCTGGAAATAAAACGGACAAGAGGAAGAAGGACAAAAAGTAATGTAGCTTGGGACTTGAGGCTTTAGGTTTTTGCATATTTCTGAACTCTTTCCTGACTTTGGGATCTACTTTTCTCTGAGTGTGGATTCACCTCTGTTGAGAGCCTGCAAAAGCTGCAACAATGAAAAACTCAAAGCATCTGTAAATAAATAAAAAATCTCATGGGAAAAATGTAGCTTACACACTGGACAATATTTTGCTTATTATAGACAAAGGCAATCCAGGTAGTTGCGAGGTACAGCTAACTCGCTAGCGATGCTACCCATCTCTCTTTGTGCCTGTTAGTATTATAAACTCACCGATTCTTACCATTTTTACAGACTGATGGAAGCATAGACGAGCAGATGTAAGTCAACATGGCCAGCATTCTGACAGTCTTAACAGAATTATGTGGATTTGATGGGAATCTATGAAGGGGAAGAGTTTCTGTTTTTATTCCCCACTCAGCCTTGCCTCTTTGTATCTATACAATATAAGCAAGACGTTGTAGATTGTATCCATTAAGAGGTTTCTGAATGGTTGCTGTTCTGTTTTTTGTTAATGGTAACTTTATTTTGCAATGTGATAAAAGAAGTTGGACAACATTATTGATCAAAAAGTTACACATTTGTGTCAGAAGTTGTATGAGGGCATGTAGGCTACTGTTTATTGGACATTTCAACTTAAAAGCTAAAATACTGGAAAACATTTTCAACTATACCGTATGTCATGGTGACATACCGTATACCAATGACTAAAATTAAATGGCCTTAATTTAAATTTGACAAGTACAGTGCACGATACACAGATGTATGTACCTGTACATTGCCATACCAAATTGTTTATAAGAGGCTAGGTTAGTATGATTTAGATTCTGAATAATTGATTTCAAGCATAATTTTGCTTAGCCCTTGAATTTCAAGTACTTTGTTTTCGGTAAGATTATATTCTACCTCGCACCTTATTTTGTTATTTGGGCAAAATTAAAAATGCAACAAAAAACATTTTTCTTTTTTCTTTTCTTTTTTACTGAACAGGGCCCCCGGGTCACTAGAAATCCTTAATTGTTGAAATGGCTCTAAAATGGACCTAAACCACTTTCCAAAACAATACAATCACATCACTAACTGGCAAAAGGATCGAATGTTGTTTGGATGTTTTTATATACTTCAGGATTACCTGAAAAAGAAGTTGAACAAAGTATTTAGTAGACGTTGACATCTTATTCATGGGTACACACTCTTATGCAGTTAATACAAAGTGTGTGTGTGTGTGTGTGTGTGTGTGTGTGTGTGTGTGTGTGTGTGCGCGTGTGTGAGTAATTGGAGAAAGGTGCACTAAATATACTAATGGTTTTAGTGACTCATGCATTTTTTCTTTGTTCCTCAAGTTCTTATTTAATTTTTGGTTTGAACAAGACTGTTTTTGTATAGCTTTCAGATTTTTGTTTTTGAGGTGGGTTTGTTTTTGAGGTGGGAATGAGTGTTTTTGATTGCATGGTGATTGTTGAATGTGAGTTCACTTATAAAACCTAAAACGATGTTCTTGCAGACATTGTTATTTCTGACAGACGTTCTTTCTGATTTAAAAAATAAAATAAATAAAAAAACAAACATAGTCTCTTCGTTCATTGTGCCACCTGTTTCCGAACAGTAGCTAGTATACATGTACTTGTCTGTATGAATGTGTATCAGTACTGTATGACAGCTAGTGATATAGTCTAGGGAAAATAAAGTTTGACCTTAAACTAATTGCAACAGAATTTATTTTCACATTTTTATGTTCATATTGATGCCCGAAACACTAGTAAAAATCCCAGAAAATCCCATTAGTGGAAGTATGTTCAAATGAAGTTTTTTCTAAATGGCTGCCATTATTAAAATTGTGGCCATATCTTGACTCCAACTAGACCTAGAATTACAAATTTGGTGTCTATTTCCACATTTTTGGGGGCAAGGAATCCACAGAAATGGTTGTTGAGTCTCTAAGTAGAACAGATTTTTTTTCCTCATGTAGTATGAAGTATGTAGTCGTAATACAACATGGCATTTCTCACTATAGCTACAACTTCGTATTTGTTAATCATACACATTTTGGGTGATACCCTTGAGCATATTGAAGTGCTTGCCATTGAAAAAAAAAAGTTTGTTGTTTCATATTTCCAATTAAAAATGTGTTACGGTAATTAATTTATTTCCTCACAGTGTCTCTAAAAGTGTCTGGAAATACATAAAAAATTATAGCTGCTGCGCAGCAATGGGTCGTGGCCGGGTAAGTCTCAAGTCTTTTAGCTATATAGTTCAAGTCGCGTCTCAAGTCTTTAGTCACAAGTCCAAGTCAAGTCTCAAGTCTCTTATGGATGAGCTTTCTATCATCTGCTGCATGCAATCCAGTCTGCTTAGATTAGAACACTGCCGTTCATGACAGGGCTGGGGCAGAAGGCAGCATTATGTCATGGCAGTTGAACATAGAAGCGGAGAGTAGGGACAGTGGAGGCAGAGAGAGATAGACTGAAAAATTGCTTATTTATACTTTGGCAATACAACACTATCATAAGTTAGCACTCATGCTAGGGCTACAAATATTTCTTCGTCTCCAGAAAGGTGTACAGACAGACAAACAGTTGTTGTAGAGTCGATGAGGTACTGGGAGAGCTGATGTTATGGAGAGGAAGGCTGAGCGATTTATAGATGACATCATCAGTGATGTCACAAAACTGATGACATCACTGATCAGTGGAGATTCGAGCTTTATTTAGCAAGAATTTGCATTAGCTGTTTAAAGTACCATTTACAGTAACACATTTTGATGCACTGTGGGCTCAATTTTTGATCTATCAAAAATCTGTTTGATAGTTTTGTGGAGGACAGTCTACCGATGCAGATGCTGGAGTTTGGTGTCGTTTGAAGAAAAAATGTGGGAGGAGTAGGGTTTAATGAGTTTTAGTTTTTGCAGTTTTGCGGTCTTTAGACTTCATAATTGGCCATAGGTTGCAGCGTACAAAGGTTTCTCCTCATTTGGGCACACATTTCGGTGAAAGTGCCAAAGCCGTAGCCCATATGCCTGATTTGTTATGAATTTTCAAAGTTTGAAACTTTAGACGGTCGCTGTAGCGCCACCATCAGGACTATTGGCGCCAAATTCACGTCAACTTAGTTTGGCATGGGACTGGACCTTTGTGCAAAGTTTGGTTTATATTCATGCATAGAAAGGCTGATTTCCTGGGAGAAGAAGAATAATACAGGCAAATACAATAAGTGGCCCTGCCGCTTCGCTGGGCCGGCCACTAATTACATTATGCGGAAGCGTCCTTATATGGGCAAATAATAAGGTGAATAGAATAGGGCGGCGTTCCGCAATTGTCGAGCATTTCCTTATATAAAAGGGAGTAAGTGGGTTCTGCAATTTTGGTCACGTTTTTGGTTACACTTGGAAATTGTGATGTCACTGATGATGTCACAATGTCTATGACATCATCAGTGATGTCACTAACTGATGATGTCACAATGTCTATGACATCATCAGTGATGTCATAATGTCTATGACATCATCAGTGATGTCACTCAAGCACTCGACGATGGTAAGTGGGCTGTTTTTTTTTTATTTTGGTCCATGATCTCGAGCAATTGTGATGTCACTGATGTCACAATGGCTGCGTTTACATGGACCATTTATTCCCCTTTTCATTCGGAATTAATGTTCAATCCTATTAAAAGTTATCATGTAAACATCTGAAAAAACTTAAATCCGAATGAAAATGGCCAATCCGAATGAAAATTCAATCCGATGTAAGTGGCCGGTTGATTCCGTTTTTTATTCCGAATGAAACCATTTTCCGTTCATGTACACACTTTTTAGGAATTAAGTTCATTCCGGTCTTTCTGCGCATGCTCGCTCCCTTTTTCATCCACTGCTGTCTGGCCTTGCGAGTGGGAAAAGGCAATGGACTGAGGTACAGCGGTTTTCTACTGCCTCCCTTCTCCTCCTCAGCAGACGCAGAATAAGCAGTAGCATATTACTGTCGTGCTGCTGCTTAACACAAACGATCAAAATGAAACAGAAAAGTGCGGTGATAATGTTTTCTTCCATGTTGTTGCTGTTTCTAGCTCGTCGCTCGCACCGGTAAATCGCTGTCCGTTCTCAAGAAGAGCTATTCAGTTGGTTCATGAAATCGCTGGGCTGCGTGTCCTCCAGTGTTGCTCCTGGCCAATCCCGGCGCCACAGGGCGTGGTTATTGCTTATCCTATGTGGGGTTAGAAATCACGCAGCGCTGAGAACTCTGCTGAGTGTTTACTTCTGGTAAACGTAATGACGTTAACATCCTGTTTACGTTTATCCAATCAGAAGCCTTCCCAGCCCCAAACCTTACGATGACTCAAAAACATCAGATTAAAGTTTCTTTCATGTAACCACCTTTTCGGAATTAAGATTTTACATGTAAACTCGCAGGAAAAAACTTTACTTCTGAATGATTTCATTCGGAAGTTTTAATTCTGAATTAAAAGTCATCATGTAAACGTAGCCAATGTCTGGACACTTTGCAATTGTGATGTTATCAGTGATGCGAAGTTGGGCAATTGTGCGCTGCGCAGGCGAGGCCGCGCAGCAGCCGACCTGCGGACGAGGCCGCAGAGTGGCCGATTTGTGTATGAGGGCTGCAGGGCCAGTTTAGCAATCTGCAGATCGAGCGCGTGAGATGCCTAGTAGTAGTTCAATCAGGAGACTAGATACCAGAGAAAGAATAAAATAATATTTATTACAATAGTGAATGAATGATGAATTACAGAAAATATGATGAGAATGAGGTATTGTTAATAGTCTTTGGTGCTTAGACATCACAGGGATATTGAGATAGAGCTGCATTAGCCATGAGCAGCAGCCAGATAGATCCCTGTAGAGTATACTGGTGGTGATGGTGAAACTGAAACTGATGAGACTCTTCAGACTGAAGAATCTGATGGGTCTGCAAAAACTGGGTGGAGCAGACCCAGCCATGTGATAGGCTTACGATGAGGGGTGAAAAGTAATGTGATAGGCTTACAACGGACTTGTGTGGGGTGAGAGGTGATGTGACGCTATGCTATTGAATAATAGAGACGAGGAGGCAAACAGCTGATTATTCAATTGAAGCCCGGAAGTTGACAGGCTATTTTGAGCATGTGAGCAGATTTGAAGGGGTGGAGAAATAAGAAGTGAACTGAGGAAGTGTAAAGTGCAGATTATAGTCTTCCTGACTGAACTTACGTTAGAACTTCATTAGCCACCCGATTATACTATTATGGACTGCCAAAGTCCCGCCCTCTTCCGGGTTAGGCATACGAAGCAAGGGATTTAATCAGCTGTTAATGTTTCCATCTACATTTCATAAAATGCTTATAAAAAAATTTACATGGTCAAATTAAGCGATTGAGCTATCCCACGCAGCGGTTCCACGCGAGCATGAGATGCGTGCGAGGCACACTAGAAATGAATGCGTGAAGTGAAGTGCGCAATATTTCTAGTATTTAGAATCAGGAGAGACCATAAAATTTATTATTATAATTATAATATTCTTTCTTTCAGGGGGATGAACATACTTACGGACGGACAGACGCACTTTTTTAAATAACACGTTGGAATACAGTGTGTGTGTGCACATGCATGCATGTGTGTGTGTGTGTGTGTGTGTGTGTGCGCATGCGTGTGTGTGGTCCTCAGATGATCTCGAAGGTCTTCTTTAGCTCCATGATGAGCTGCCAGTCAGATTTCTGCATGTCGTCTCTGAACCAGCTCTTCAAGGCATCAATGGACGCCCGCGTGATCTTGCTGACGATGATGTCAGTGGCCTCAAAATGGCGGCCGTACATCTTTGGCGACTCTCCGGGAATGGGCTCGATCTTGATGCATATTTCCTGGCCTTTCTTAGTGCAGTCCACTGTCTTGTGGTTCACCTCGATGCTGCTGACCACACCGATGTCCACAAAGCCCTTGCTGGGGACACAGAGCGGCGTTCCCTGCCGCAGCACGCCAGCGTCCACGTTCACGCCCATCACGATGGGATCTCTGGAGTTAAAGATGCACCGAGGCAGGATCCTCAGCTTCACCGGGAACACTGCTACATGTTTGAACTCGTCTTGCTTGGCCTTCTTGTAGTCTTCTCTGTACTTGGTGAAAGCGTCAAACAGATGGTAGATGATCTCAGCAGTGAAGACTCGCACGCCCAGGCTGTTGGCTATCTCCTGACTCTCTTTCTCCACCTTCACATCAAACGCCAGGATCACAGCGAACTGTGGGTCATGCTCCAGCATCGTGGAAGCCTTCATCACATCCTTCTTGTGAACTGGACCAATGTTAATACCAGCATAAGGGACTTTGGATGTGCGTAGGAACTCCAGTAAAGCCTCCAGTGATCCCAGTGTGGACGCCTGGACATAAACTCCTTTGTCCTCCAGTTTGATGGTGTTCAGCGTCTGTTTCAGCTCCCGCACCAGTTCATCCCTGAGCACGGGGATCTCATCCTTATGGTGAGCCACAAGCAGAGGGAGCCCTGCCAGCGTCTTCTGCAGGTCGTCCCCCAGGATCTTCACACCCTGGGCCGTACATACCTCCTTGTGCTTCTCATACTGGTTGTTGACCCGCAGATCCTTCAGAGGGGGGGTTAGCAGCAGCTCTCTGATCTGCGTGATGATTGGTCCTTCCACCCCCGGCACGATGATGTTATCTCCCACCCGCAGGCGGCCATTAATCAGAATGACGTCAATCGTAGTTCCCTTACCAGGCAGAGCCTTGACCTCCATGATCTGAGCACGGAGTTCATCACAGTGTGCTAGCCGGCTGGTCAGCCTGGTTTGGGTGAGCTCCACCAAAAGGGCAATTAGGTTTCCCATCCCATCGCCGGTGTGGGCCGAGGTGGGGACCAGAGAGACGAATGTCCTGGGGTCTTTATTCTCATGGAACAAGGCCGCGTTCAGACCCTGCTGGGCGAACTCCACGATGATGGCCTTGGCTCGCTCATCAAACTCATCCTTGGTGTTCTTCTTCTGCTTCTTCAGTGTGGTGATGAAGTCGGTGTCCGGACTCTTCTTCCAGTCGTACAGACGGTCGATCTTGTTGAGGGCGACAATGAAGGGGCACTTCTTCTCCTTCAGCAGGTTGATGGACTCCAGTGTCTGCGGCTCCAGACCATGCATGATGTCCACCACCAGGATGGCTATGTCACAGAGAGAGCTCCCTCGGTTCCTCAGGTTACTGAAGGACTCGTGTCCTGGTGTGTCGATAATCAGCATCCCAGGAATCTTGAGGGTTTCTCTGTCAAAATTCTGGACCATGTTGGTTTGCTCGATGATCGTCTCCAGTGGAACGTTTGTAGCTCCGATCTGCTGAGTGATGCCTCCTGCCTCCCCATCTTGCACGTGAGTGTGCCGCAGCTTGTCAAGGATCTTGGTCTTGCCGGTGTCAACGTGTCCCAGCACACAGACCACTGGGGCTCTCAGTCTGTTGGGGTCCGTGTTCTTCAGGTTCTCTGCTCTCCGTTTCTCTATCCGTCTCTTTGCATGGTCGTACAGTTTCTCATCTTTGGATCGCCCTTCGTCACTCTGGCTGCTCTCCTCCTCACTCTCCTTTGCTCCTCTCATCTCACCCTGAACCACCACCTCCGTACTCTCCTCTTCCTCCTCGACTTTCTCCTCCTCATCTTCCTCGCTGCTGTTGGGCTGCGAGGCGGCCGTCTCCTTCACCTTGATGTGAACCTTCTTCAGCTCTTTCTCCTCATCAGCGGCGGTGGCCTCCCAGTCATCCACAGCAACATCTGGCTTCACCTCTGGCACTGCAGTTGGCGCCTCCACCTCTGGCTCCATGGCAACGGGCTCTGGAGTCTCCAATGTGGGTGACATCACCTCTGAGGTTTCTTCAAGACTGGACTCTGTGGGCTTCTTCCTCCTCTTGTCTCCATACACCGGCTTCTTCTTTGACACCCCGTCTTTGGATGGCACTTCAACACACCTGCCCTGGGCTTGCCAAATCTTGAGCATGGCCTCGCTCCGTGCTCGGGCGTCTCTCTGGGTTTTTGTTCCGGTCTTCTTCAGGCGCTCCTTCCTCTCTTTTTCTGCCTGCTTCTTCTTCTCCTTACGTTCCTGCTCCACTCGCTCCTGCTCCATTCTCTGCTGCTCCAGCTCCTCCAGCCTCTTCAGTCTCTCTTCCTCCTCCCTCTTGGCTCGCTCCTCTTCCTCCTTCATCTTGGCTAGGGCCTCCTGCATGGCCTTCACTGTGGCCTTACTCGGCCCTTTCTTCTTCTTGTCTTTCTTCTTCTTATGGCCCTCGGCCTCCTCCTCCTCCTCAGCTGCTGGCTCCGCCCCGTCCTGGTGCTCCACCATGGCTGCTGAGGCTGCTGGAGGGGGCATGGCCTCTATCTTCTTTGCGGGTTGTTTGTCTTTCATGACCTCTGGAGGGGAAGTGGCCTCTGTCTTCATTGGTTCTTTTGTGACCTCTGGAGGGTGCTTGGCCTCTGTATTCGCTAGTTCCTCGTTCTCCACCCTCTCCTTCTGCTTTCTCTGCTTCTGCCTCTCCTCCTCTTTCTTCTTTTTCTCCCTCTGCTTCTTCTCTGCCTTCTTCTGTGCTGCCGTCTTCATCTTGAACGCCCCCTCATCTCCACCCTCATCCTCCTCACTCTCCGCCCCAGCTGCCTTGCCTTTCTTCTTCTTGTCTCTCCTGGAGAACTCATCGTCTGAGTCTTCCTCCTTTTCTCCTCCACCTCCTACTCGACCGATGCCTCCTGCTCTCCTGGATCCTCCCTCATTATCATTGTATTGGTGTGGTGGCTTGGCTCCTCCCCTCCTGCCTCCTCTGCCCTCCTCCTCTGAGCCAGATCCAGGAGCAGCAGGAGCGGCCTTCCTCTGGTCTCTGTGCTCTGCATTCCTCTCCTCACCCTGACCTTCATCATCACCTTCCTCTTCCTCCAGGCCAGCTCTCTTTCCCTTCCTCGTCTTCTTCGTCTCTACTTTGGGAGGATGGGCGCTCTCTGCCTGTTCTGTGGCCTCGGCTTTCTTGGCCTTCCCACCCTGTTTCTCCAGAGACAACTGCTCCAGCTCAGTCAGGATGTCATCCTCATCAAACTCTTCCTTCTTGGATCCTTTCTTCTTCTTCTTGCCTCTCATCTCTTTGGATGCTCCGGCTCCTTCAATCTCTGCTACCAGAGCATCGATGTCCACGGCATCATCTCTGGAGGTGTCCTCGGACTTCTTTGACTTCTGCTTCTTCCCCATTCCACTCTGCTCTCCTGAGCTGAGCTGTCTTATAGCACCTTATTATAGTAGTAAGATTAGTCGTTGATGATGTCATCGGTGATGATGTCATCAGTGCTACTTGCTCAGGTTTGTAAGCACAAGGCAATGCACGTTTATTGAGTGAGAGAGAATGTAGGGAAACAGTGGATGGATAAATCCAGAAGGAGGCAGTAATGTAACATAAAGGATGCCAACTGCCATAAAACACCACAGAAGAAGAAGATGGAGAGCTCTATGAGGGCAATCTTTCTCTGGGAGGAATTGTAGCTCTGTCTTTTCAAGATTGAGCTTGAGGTGGTGGACAGACAGACAAACAGACACACAAGTTACTTGCCTCCTTGCTGTTGTGGAGTGGATGAGGTACTGCGAGAGCTGATGTTATGTAGAGGAAGGATGAGCTACTTTACTTGCCGCCTTGCTGTTGTAGAGTGGATGAGGTACTGGGAGAGCTGATGTTATGTAGAGGAAGGATGACATCATAGATGACATCATAGATGACATCATCAGTGATGTCACAAGACTGTCATCGGTGATGACATAATCACTGATGACATCATTGATGACATCATCACTGATGACATCACTGATGATGTAATTGCTCAAGTGACATCACATCATTAGGTAATTAGGGCAATTACAATGCTCTTTAGGCTATACATGAGGGCAGAATTCAAAATACTGTCAAAAATTCAGTTTTTGAGATACAATTCTACATAACATCAGCTCTCCCAGTACCTCATCCACTCTACAACAGCAAGGAGGCAAGTAGCTCATCTTTCCTCTACATAACATCAGCTCTCGCAGTACCTCATCCACTCCACAACAGCAAGGAGGCAAGTAACTTGTGTGTCTGAGTGTCTGTTTGTCTGTCTGTACACCTTTCTGGAGATGAAGAAATATTTCCAGCCCTAGTATGAGTGTTAACATATGATAGTGTTTTATTGTGTTTTGTCATTGTGTCTCTGCCTCCACTGTCCCTACTCTCTCCGCTTCTATGTTCAACTGCCATGTACTTAACCTGCTGCCTTCTGCCCCAGTCCTGTCATGAACGGCAGTGTTCTAAGCAGACTGGATTGCATGCAGCAGATGATAGAAAGCTCATCCATAAGAGACTTGAGACTTGACTTGGACTTGTGACTACAGACTTGAGACGTGAGTTGGACTATAGCTAAAAAGACTTGAGACTTGCCCGGCCACGACCCATTGCTGCGCAGCAGCTATAATTTATCTTTTGTTTTGTTATGTTTAGTAGGGCTTTTCCCTAGCCCCGCCCCTTTCCTGACCACACCCCCTCCCACATACACTCCCCCCGATACACCTGTCCATGCCCCCTATCCACCTCTGGAATCCAGACTCTCTACGACTTTCCTATCCCTAGCAACGGACCCTTTTCCCTAGCCCCGCCCCCTCCATTGAGCCGACCCGGATCAGATCTGCCCCAAAATGTAATGGGTTCTTCCTTGGCCCATGCTACACCCTTCCACTAACCTCGCGTCACCAGGCTCTTCTCGGCGAGAAAGAGCCTGGCTCCCGCCCACAATTGATTTTGTCACCCTACTGGTTCCAGCCTAGAGCCCGCCCTAGACCGGATGGCAGCGTTTCTAGCTCGTCAACTTTCACGTTAACTTGACAATTTGACCCAAGTATCAGAATCCTCTTTCACCGTTTTGACCGGTGTGTCAGGCGGTGGTGGCGGAGATGCCATATTGCATAAACGTTTTGTTTTATGTAACGCTAGCTTTGTTTTGATCAGACTCTAGTTTAGGTAACATCACCGCGTCAAGCTAACGGCAACAAAGACGTTGTTAGGCGCATTGCCATCCGGTGTTAATTCTGGGTCCGGGGTTTACGCCCCCATGACAAAAAGCGGGGTGGAAGGTGCCCAGACTACCCTTCCACCAAGTTTCATGAAAATCGGCCCAGTAGTTTTGCCGTAATCCTCCTGCTAACAGACAAACGGTCAGACAAACGGCACCGAAAACATCACCTCCTTTGTGGAGACAATGCCAATTTTGACAATGTTCCACTACTGGGATTTTCAGTATGTTAAATTGGAAGGTTTCAAAAGCTGAATACAACACAAATAATTTCTGTTGCAATTAGTTTAAGGTTGGGTAATTTTTTCTCACAGATTCCCTAGACTAATATGTAATATAGGACCGTTATAATGGCAGAATAAACGTTATGACTAATATCAGCAAAACCTGCATAAACTGATCATTTTCTCAGAAACCTTAAAAGGCTACAAGTACCTTGTATTTGAAATGATTATAGAACATTAACTAACACAGTTTACGTCATTTCAAGGAGCTGTTTCAAGCAGGCAGGCTAGAAAACGATAGTTGTAGAAAGCAAAGCGCGTACACATTACGTGAGAAAGCAAAGCGCGTGTGCCTTACCGGTACCCGTAGAAACACGAGAGGCTCAGGGCAGACAGAGGAGGAACTTTTGGCGCCTGCAGCAGCACCGCATTCACAAAAGAAGAGGCTGAACGCGTGGTTAGGAAGCATCATTGCGGCATACATTCCACTGTTCTTTTCATCAAGATAAGGTATGTATGCATAAATAGCTTGTAAGTTTAAACGTTGTGCTTTACGCGACGAACCCCAGGCTTGTTATTGTTGTCGTACATTACAAGCAGAACCTGAAGCAGACCGCACAGTTTCTGCAGAGTTAGCCAACGTTATAACGAATGAGTGAAAGCGTGCTAAAATGTTCGTGCAAAAATAACCCCAGTCTAATTAATTCGCATGTGTAACGTTATTGCATATTCTGACGCCATTAACCTTAGCTAACTTGGAATATTGTGTTCCAGCATTTAGCCGTGTTCCTATCTAACGCAAGCCACTGTTCATTGTTGGCACATTGTTTGTATGGCTGGGGCCCAGCTAACGTTGCCTTTTGAGCGTTTCTGTATTAAAGTTAGCCAGCCTACTAACTTGTATGGGTTTAGCTAATATTTTAAGGTGGTCTTGAGTTTTTTTCTCATCGATCATACAACACGAAGCAGTAACCGCGAACTGAAGGAAAGTAAAGGATTGTTTATCCCACCAAGGCCGAAATAAGCCAGCTAAAGTTAGCACGCTGGCTAACCTAACTATACCCCAAGTTACATTCGGCAGCATTTAATAATATTAACACTTAACTTACAACAGCATCAATGTTGATCAAGTTAACGTGACTTAACAATAAGCGAATAGGCGAGCGTTAGTTAACGTGAATGTTATGTTAGCTGCGAAAAGGACCTCAACTAGGCCATTTAATTGGTGATAAATGTCCCGTTCCTTTAAAACTGGGAGCGAAGGATTTCACGGTTGAGTGACGTCACAGCCGAGTTGTCATGTTCCATCCAGTCGGGAAACCAGCCAGGGTTAGCTCTAGCCAGGCTAGCCATGTTAGCAATAACAGTTGATAACAAGGTATGTCGCGGTATTCTGCGATAACAAACACTGCAGCATTGTGCTAATAAACAGTATTTACTAGACTAGTGTACCCGTGGGGACCCCCCTGTGTTAGCTTACCCCGCTAGCCGGGCGCTTCTCGCTCATACTGAGCGAAAGTCACGCATTTCCCATCAAACACACTGCCATTTGCACGTCTAGGTATAAATGCCAGCTCCTACCTGAGTCTTCACGTGAAGTGAAGATGCTATCCGATACGCAACATCCTCAGTCCTATATCAGACTGTCTGTCCCACGGGTGCGAACCGAACAAGGAAAGACCGCTTTTTCTTGGTTCGCCCCCAACAGATGGAATGTGCTCCAGGAAAACTTAAAAATGGATAATTTGATCCCGCTTGCTTCTTTTAAAGCACTTTTAGAAAGCATTCCTCGCAAGGTGTGTTCATGTTTTATTTGAAATTATTTAATTATGCTCTTGATGCTTGTTATTGTCTGCTGTGTTAACCTGTAATTTTGTAACTGCTGTATATGTTCTTTGTACACCAGGGCTCCCTTGTAAATGAGAGCTTGCTCTCAAGGGACTCTCCCTGTATAAATAAAAAAAATAAAAAATAACATATAGTGGCCTCTTCCAAATTGTTGCATAAAATCCACTTTTCTGTCTTTCAAAAACCAAAAAGCATTTATCTGGAGCACCGCTTCTTCTTCTTCTCTGATCTGAAGCAACCCGGACCAACGACTCACTGTTTACTTACTAATGCCCCCCACACTTCCGCAATGGTATTGCACCTTTTTCGTTGTTACTGCTTGGCACAAATGCAGAAATGTAGGTGCAATACCATTTCGGAAGTGTGGGGGGCATTAGTGAGTAAACTGAGTCGTTGTTCCGGGTTGCTCGAGGTGCTCCAGATGAATGATTTTCGGTTTTTGAAAGTATGTTATTAAAATATGTTATTAAAAGAAGAGGATGTTGCGTATCGGATAGCGTCTTCACTTCACGTGAAGACTCAGGTAGGCGCTGGCATTTATACCTAGACGTGAAAATGTCAGAGTGTTTGATGGGAAATGCGTGACGTTCACCGGGCGCTAATGTGCTCAGTATGAGCGAGAAGCGCCCGGCTAGCGGGGTAAGTAAGGCCCCCCCCTGGTCTGGAACATGACATATTTCAACAACTTATTAGCCTCAGCCAGGAAGGATGACATCACTGATGATGTCATCACTGATGACATCACATCATTAGGTAATTAGGGCAATCACCTAATTAAGAAATCCAGCTCCATCAGCAGATGCACAGAGCAAATTACTTTGCTTACTGTCAGGGCAAGCCCACGGACACAACACAGGCGTCTGTAAACAATGTTTCAAAACTACGCAGGCGAAGGGAGCAATGCGTCCAACTTGGCCAACCATCCCGACTTGTTCAAAGAGTGTCAGGTTAGCAAATGTGATAGTAACATAATTACATGCCCTCAAGTCAAACGAGTGTTATTTTGTGACAAGCAAACTTTTTTCACAAGGCAGTTAAGGGCAATGCACTCAGTCGGAGTGCAGACCTCTGCCAAGAGGGTGTAGCATTATTGAATCATGACACTGTTGTATCTGGTTGCAAATATAATGTTAAATATTAAAGAAATAAACTCAAGTATAGTGGACATCAGATCATGGCATACAATGTAAAGCTTTAATACTGTAAGACTATGATGACCTGTCCTTGTAAAATGACGTGATGGCTCTGCATGATCAATATAAGTGGTATCAGCATTCATTGTTTAAATAAATCATTGGTCAGTGCTCAAAAGCAGGGCAGGAATAGCTTGGTCAAGTGAAAGAGGATCCCTTCAATTCAACCACAAGGCATTTAAGCAATCTGGATTCATGCAAAAGAGTGAAAGTGGGTGATTAAAATAGCCATTGACATTGTCTAAAGAAATATATATATATACAGTAGAAATATTGTGTGTGTGTGTATATATATATATATATATATATATATATATATATATATATATATATATATATATATACATACATACATACATACACACACGGACGCTGCCGTATCACCCCATATGATGCAGTGTGACGCCGCGGAGCCGGTGTGTGGTACTCAAACTATTTCCTCAAGGTTGGCAGGTCCGCATCTGAAACATGTACCTCTTTGCCATAGGCTACTTAATTCCATTGCAGCATGAAAAACAAAATCTGGATAGGAGCATCAGTTGACACTGGGACCGTGTTTTCTCTTGTTTTTATAACAGATCAATCATGGGCAAGAAGCAGACCCAGAAGACCACCACCACCACCACCAGCGCCGCCGCCGCCGCCACCACCACCACCACCACCAAGACTGTACAGGATGAACCTGAAGAATTTGTGGTGGAAAAGGTGTTGGACTCACGTCTGGTCAATGGAAGAGTGGAGTTCTTCCTGAAGTGGAAAGGATTTACAGAGTAAGTTCACTGTGTCTGGGTCGGACACCTGACCCCCAATGAGCTGGAAGTGCTTCCCTGGTATGGGGTCGTACAATGCTTTCGTCCATGCTCATTAAGGCTGCATGAAGAAATAGCATTTCTACACACAAAATCTATTTAAAAATTTAATCCGTTTGCTGCTTTGTTGACAATGAAATTTGGTGTTAGTGTTCAACCGTAGACAGGCACTGCAAACTGATCCTCTGATTACCATCCAGTGCTGACAATACATGGGAGCCAGAAGATAACCTGGATTGCCCAGAGCTGATTTCAGCATTTCTGGAAGCACAGAAGAAAATGAAGGAGAAGCCAGCTGCACCCGCTGCACCTGTCAAGAGGAAGTCCTCAACCGATGAGCCGGAGACAGAACCCAAGAAGAAGGATGTGGTGAGTTCACTTATAGACACTCCCAAGTCATGTTCTAAGATGTCTATAATACTCTATTTTTTTTATTAAAAATGGTGTCTGATGGTTTTCCCCGTGAATAAAAGTTAAATTATCTTGTTAAAATACTCGTGACTTCCTCTCCTTCACCCTCATTAAACATTTCAAAGCAACCAATCAGGGTTATCTATTCTAGAACTTAACTAGCCAATCACAGCATACAAACAAGGGCTTTAAATGCTGAATACTGACAGCGATTGGCTCCAGTATTCGTGATCATTCTTGTTGAAAATCGCCTTTTCAGGGAGCTCAGAGCAGACGTCAAACTCAACACAGACATCATTCTGCACAGTGAAGCTCAGACATCCAACAAGAAGAGGAACAGATTTTTAACTCGAGGGGGTCTTTTAAGGGACAGCTCACCCTAAAATCTAAAATACGAGAGATTTCTGGCTTCTCCAATACAATGGAACTGGATGGGACTCGGCTTGTAGTGCTCAAAGCACCAAAAAATACATTTGAAAAACTCAACAGTATTGTCTCTTTCCAGAAATCATGACCTAGTTACTCAAGATAATCCACAGACCTTGTTGTGAGCAATTTCATCAAAGAACTATTTTCTTTTGATCAGACTACTCCTGCTGGCTACTGCTGCTAGCTGCAGCTTCATGTAGGAACTAGCTAGCGGGTGTAGTTTGGTCGCAAGAAAATAGTTCCTACATGAAACTGCTCACAACAAGGTCTGTGGATTATCTTGAGTACCGGTAACCGGGTCATTATGTCTGTAAAGAGACATTGCACTCTTGAGCAGATTTTGGCACTTTGAGCACCACAAGCTGAGTGTCATCCAGTTCCATTGTATTGGAGAGAGCAGGCAGAAATCTCTGGGGCCGATATATATTTAAAACTCAGGCAATTAACACAAAACAATTTAGATAGATAAATAACACTACAGGTGTGATGAAAATGTGTATTTTGGATTTTAGGGTGAGCTGTCCCTTTTAAGCCTACTTTTGCTTAACCCATTGATACCGGCGCGCGTTCTCTAGAGTGGCCCTCTAAACCTACTGCACGTTTGTAAACAGCCCCTGTAAACCGGACGTTTTGGGAGAAGTTGCCAGAGCGGTCGGCGTTCACTAAAACCTTTATATCTCAGGCTCTGTAGCACATAGAAACATAAAATAAAAAGCATTTGAGAGCTTAACCCTTTGGCTTTTCGTATGTTAATGTTGATAAAGATTACGGCAAATGTAACCCTTCCAAATATAAAGCCACGGGTTTAAGCTCACAAATGCTTTTTATTTCATGTTGATAGCTACTATAGAAGCTGAGGAAATAGGTTTTGTTGAACCCTTGACAATTACTGCAGCCTAACGTTAACGTTAAAACATTAGCGACCTCCGTTTTGCAGTCGTCTTGAAATACGGCAAATTCGCCAAAAGTCACTCACCCAATGAGCCTTGGCTAGCGTGTCAACAGTCACATCATAATCTGGGTGTGGAATCTTCTTATTCATTGATGTCTTCGTCCTCAAAGTAAGTTATACTCCGTTCAGTGCATCACTTAGCGTTAGCATTCACTTAGCTTACTGTCTGAGACGCGGCCATGCAGAATAGACCAGAACTGCGTCGCGTCTTCAAGCGCCCAGCTCCAAGGCCGCGCCCCTTTTTAGGGGAAACCCACCATAGTAAACGACGGTACAAGAAGCCGAAACCACTTCAAACAAACTATTTAAAATGGTTTAATTTGATAGAGATATGCCGAAGAGTTGCTGTGTTGTTATAGTTTCACTAACAATAAAAAAAACAAAAAACTGGTCTGCGATAGGGTAGGCGTGACACCGTCAATGTGGACGATGCATGTAACCTGGTGGAAACTGGATACAGCGTTCATATAAGGCAAGTACCTCATGTCGATGTATCTTGCGCATTCTATGGCCGGCCGAGTTGAAATATATTGTCATGTCATGGTGTCTTTGGGTCATTTATAAAGGAAATTAATTCTGTTATTTTTCTATAGATGTTTTGGGTACTGCTATTTTACATTGAAGTCAACGCGAGTGGCTTGTGTTATCCCCTAAAAAGGGGCGCGGCCTTCAAGTTTTGCAAATTACCCGGATGTGCTGTTCTGGTCTATTGCCACCGTGCAGCAGAAGAACGTGCAGTAAAACCTTGAGGCTATTGCAGATTGGAACATGAGATAAATAAATCTGAAATTAGGTCAGCAGCATTAATTTCATCCTCAACTAAAATTTAATGGGAAGTATTGCCGGACCGGCGCTTCCTTGATTTGCCCTGTAGTTCGAGCTTTGAAAAACTGTCCACACGGTCGAGGCAACAATAAAAATAAAAAACTACAAAACCCACAATGCATTTCACCTCCGCCACGTCTATTTCAGCAAATCATGATGCATTTAATCGGTCACATGTCTTGAAACAACGATATACACGTACTACGCGTCTGTGTCGCAGCCGGCATGAAAGGTAAAAGGACACGCCCGTTGCCGTCGGTGTTAAAGGGATATACACGCAAATGCTGCATCCGGTATCAATGGGTTAATAGGCCTTTATTGTTTTTCCAGCATGGTGACCCCAATTTAATATTTCCTTTACATTGATTTAGCTGGATATGTCACACAGCCAGAAAAATGTGAATGGTAAAACATCACCTTGCCTTATTTTCAGCCCACACACAAAAATATCAGTCACAATTACAGCACCTCTGTTCATATATCACAATATAAAATATCCAAATAAGAGCAGTTATCAAACTGCAGCACCTATTGAACTGATCCTGGAATGGGCCCAGGAGTGAATGCCCTGCAGAATGGTCTATATAGGAAACAAACACTGATCCAATGAGTTGAACTTGTTGAAGCTACTTTTGAAACATGTCTTTTGCTCTCATTGCTTTTCAGAGTGAGAAGCCCCGTGGCTTTGCCAGGAACCTCGACCCAGAGAGGATCATCGGGGCAACAGACAGCAGTGGCGACTTAATGTTCTTGATGAAGTGGTGAGTCGCACTCGAGACCTTTTTATTTAACTATAATTAAATCTGTTGTTGCTACTTGTGATGGAAGTATAGCTACATTGTAGGCCTCTGATATAAATAATAAATGTACATTGCTTCTGTGAGACCTGAATTTCCATCCAGGTTAAATAAAATACCTATTTTATTACATGGGTTGATAAATAACAGATTTGTAACAGAAATGGGTCGACAGTTAACACAGTTCCTCCTCCCTCTTTGCCCTGTGCTGCAGGAAAGACTCAGATGAAGCAGATTTGGTCCCAGCCCGTGAGGCCAACACCCGCTGCCCCCAGGTGGTCATTTCCTTTTATGAGGAGAGACTGACATGGCACTCGTGCCCAGAGGATGAAGCTCAGTAGTGCCACCTGCAGGTCCCTGCAGTCCTTTGCCCCTCCCCCGTCTCACACCCTTTTCCTCAGGACTGATATAAACACTTCTGGTCTGCCTTCTCGTTTTAGCTCTCTTAGTTATTTTCAGGATGTTTCAAATGTTCTCAGTGTATGGAAGTCAAGAGGTCAGCTACAGCATTGTACATAGGTTGTGAATGGGTCAGGTTCTGATGTCAGATCGGGATAACAGAATGTCTTCTGATAAGTTTGATTTGAAGGCATTTACCAGTTTGGAAAATGTATGCGATTCCATGAATAGAGACGCTGCGGAGCATTCAGAAACCACGCCCAAAACGGGGGGAAACAACCCCATCCCCCCCCATCCTGGCGTTCTCCTATGTCGCATGTTGCACACAAAGATCATATATATGGAAGATGAACACTCCAACTTACTTCCTTGACAGCTAGATCCACATTTTTCTTCTCGCCAATTCTCAATCGCTTCCTTGTTTTGCTTGGGAGTACAGAAAAAACTTGGTGATTTTTTTACATTTGTTGTCTGCGCAGCCCACCACACAATATCTTTTAGCTATGTTTAATTCAAGGAAAATTAAGCTGGTGTATGGGAGTGAATAGCACTTTCCCCTGTGATGGGCGTGGCCTATTTCATGCAGTGTCTCTATGGTTTAAGTTTTGTTTTCCCATATTCATACCTGATGTGTTGTTTTGTAAGTTGAATAGCTGCTCCTCGGTTTACCGTCCTCCAGCTGTATCCTATCAACTCAAACTTTTGTAAGAGGCCGGCCAGTACGGTGTTTATTCGCTTTTCTTTTCTTTTTTACACTAAAGCAGATCTTGTCTACTTGAGTATGATGAAGATAGACTGAAAATGCCTTTTGTACTCTGCATTTGTAAATATTGTTTCAAGTTGTCCAATAAAGGTTTTATGCTGCCAACCTTTCACTGCTCAGGTTTTATTGGTGAGGAAATGCCTGCCACTCACAAATTGGCACTGTTATGAAGACCCCACTGTAATTGCTCTCCATCTAATTTCTTGAAAATGATTCTTGAATGCTGAAAATAGTTGTACCAGAGCTCCATTTTGAAGGTACTTGAGCATGTGGCGTTTTCTCCTACACGGATCAGACTTGCTGCTCTAGGCTACTGATGAGTACGGGTATAGGTTTTAATGCTAACTCTTTAGAAAAAAATCAGGGATTCATCAGTTTTTTTTAAAGAAATGTCAATCATACATAACGTAATACAAATCAAAGTTTCAGCCCGTTTCCATTCTACCATGCATGTTTGAACTGTAAAGTGTTGTGCAGCAAATTAGCATACAGTACATGTGGTCACTGTGGTATTGATTTGAGTCTTGATCCAATCAAGATATTTTGGCTTTGCAAGATATATCCTTGTATGAAATGTGGGAATGACTGTTGTGCTTTTCCTCTCCCTACTCTTCCATTTCCGTTTGCTCCATCTCAGATTCAGCAGCATACTTTTTTTTTTTTTTTTGCAATTAGGAACAAGAGTACAGCATATATAGAGACAATGCACATTTTCTGGGGATTGTCCCTCCATGTTTTAACAAGCAGCATACTTTGACCGAGACATGACCTCCCCTCCGTTAATTGATTAGCGATAGGGGAAGCTATCTGTTAGACTTGCACCTACCAGTTACAAATCATACACATGTTGGAACTCTATGCCCAGTGAAGAGGCGATAGTGAGTCTGAGTTTAAAAATGACGACATGATATCTTCTCCAGTTAGCATCAGAAGTAGGTTAATCTTCCACAGGACTTATATGAATTTCTCAGTCTGCTTCTTGACCTCTGGTTGGATGTGAATAACATTGTTGAGCATCAGCCACTGCAATACAAGTTTTACGTGTTCTATCCTGGCACAATTTTACATAGGCCTAATAGCTGTTGCTTTACAGGAGGAAGCTTTGCATGTTTATCAGTGAAGGTTTCTTTCTGTTGACTCCTCAGGATGTAGTGGGTGAACCCACTGAAAATCTGTTGGAATCTGTTGTGGAAATGTCTGGTGTAAATTAATGTAGAATCTCTGAAAGGATCATTATTTTTTGTAATTTTATTTTATTGTAGGCTATAGTCTGTTTTTTTCTGAGAGTAGCCTAATTGTTTGGTTTTCATATTTTGCCTTATGATCACCTGCTGCTGGGGGTTATAGTTCACCCCTGATAGTTTCCACTATCTAGCCTACCTATCACCGCTGCCATTAGCTGGCCTCTTCCCACCAGGTGATACCATTTAGCCTAACCCCGCCCACCCAATTAGCGACAGGTGCGCATGGCGAACTGAGAAAAGAGGTAACAGTTTGCCAGCGAGGGACAACCATACGGGAGTGGTGTATTTCTGTGTATCAGTAAAACGGCTGGAGTGTTTTATTTTAAAGACTATTTATTGTGCGGGGTGTGTTTGTTTTAACGGGGTGGCCTGTTCACCGCAGGGAAGCAGCGTGAACGAGCATTGTGCAAGAGGTCACATTTCGCTGGTCAGTCCAGGCAGGACTGCCTCGAGGCGGACACGCGGAAAGGTCTGCTCCCATTCTTCACAAACGGGTTCATCACTGGCCGGGAGAGAGGGAGAGGTAGGCGCAACACAACTGCTTTACTAGCGTTATCTGTTCTAAAAAGTTTCTTAGTGTCTGCAAGTTTGACTTCTCAGATATTCTACGTTGATATGCTATGACTAAGGCCATAACACAAATATTAGCCTATCTATAGGCTACTGCGGTAGGCCACTCAGGGAATTGTTTAGCTTGTTTTCCATGCATATAGCCTATTGAATTATGAGTTGGCTAATAGCTCGCTCATATTTAAGTATTAGTGTGGCTTTTGTGTATCCAACAGCCCGAGATTAAAATGATTTATATGGAACCGTATAAACAAGTTTTGGGGAGAACTATGCTGATGAAACTACAAGCACAGAGAAGCTTCTCGGCAGAGATGGACTACCTGCTCTGCATCCAAAGAGTATTGACGGCAAGAGTCAAACTCGTACGTTTTTCCTCCTCCCAACAGCGCTGCCGCCATTTAGGCCTGAACAAACTCCTCCTTGGCCAATGGAACAACAGCACAGAACCATACAGCCAACCAGAGGTGTCTCTTCCAGGCCAAAATGGCGGATTTTCTGTGCTGATTTTGCGATGGCTAAATCTTCGGTTCTTAACAATTGAAGTTCTTTGATGCAGCTCCTGCAGACTGGATCGCTGCTCTGACATTCGATCAGGGCCGGCCCGCCCTATATGCGAACTAAGCGGCTGCCTAGAGCCCCGGGATTTGCCAGGGGCCCCCTAAAAAAAAAAAAAAAAAAAAATTTTTTTTTTTTTACAAACATAGGCTATAATATTATAGGCTGTGTGTGGTAGTTAAAACATAGGTTGACGTTTATTTATGTTTGTAGTTTAAACAAAAACATAAATACTGTAGGCTACATACAGTACAACACAAAAGGCTGTTATTTACCTTTTGTCGCCACCTGGTGAGTAAATATATATGTAACTAAAACCAGAAGCGTCATGCCCATTGAAACTGAGGGGGCAGTTGCCACCTCAAAGATTTTTTGAAAAAAATAAAAGGGGGAAGTCAAATTCATGCTGTTAGTTATTATAGGTATAGTTTGCATAGCAAGTTAGTTGGCTATACTTGTACTACCATGCAGCTAATGTTAGCATTGTAATGTTAGCCAGAGCTGTTATGACAGTGAGCTGTTACACTTTATCTGGGCAGACTGATTGAATCATTGCAGATCTATTCAGACCTTAGGTCGCCACCAAAACTTTTTTGCTGGGGACCTTCGCTGCCGAATGTTTATCTCTAAATAAATATACAGTATTTACCCTAATGAGAAAAGGAGCAAAATATTGATGGTTAAAAACCGAATAATGATATCACAACGCTCTAATCCCAATGATAATTTAAAATTAGATCTTCCTCTAAATCTGGCTTCAAATGGCCAACATTTTAGAAATAGCTAAATGCACTGATTCAATCATGAGTGATTCAGCACACTTTATCTGGGCAGACTGATTGAATCATTGCAGATCTATTCAGACCTTCGGTCGCCACTGAAATGTTTTAGCCGGGGACCTTTGGTCGCCACCGAATGTCGCCCCCTCAGAATTCTGGTTTGCATGACGCCCCTGACTAAAACCATTACAATTGACAACCGGTCCTGAATGTATCTACCGGTCCTTGGCACAAAAAAGGTTGGGAACCCCTGGTTTAACTGACCTGGCAACCCCTATGGCTGCTTGGTTCTACACGCTTGCTTGACACTGATAGGGCTACAAACGAGCATCATCATCGTCACGTTTGTTTGTTTTAAATATTCCTCTAAATATGGCTAAAAGTCCAAAAAACGTCAAATTTTCTCCCCTCCTTACACCACCCCCTACTTACACCACCCCCTACTTAAAAGTACTTCCAGCGCGGATGCCCCCAAACCCCCACCCCTGGGAGGGGGCCCCTAATCTATATCCTGCTTAGGGCCCCCAGATGGCTAGGGCCGGCCCTGCATTCGATGCATCCTTTGGAATTGTAAAATCAGTGTCACACACATGGATAACAACAAAAGAAAGGGAATAGGTCAAAAAACATTGTGCAGGTAGAGACAAGAAACCCTAGTGGGCTTATGAGGAAATTAACCTATATGCAACAACATCAAAGCATATCCTACTATATAATAACAATAATTATTAATAACAATAATAGGGCAGGTTAGACTTGATTTTCCTTTTGTACGCCAAACCACGACCTTTGCCCCCCTTCTATATCAGCCCCAACTTTTTTTAATTTTTGAAAATGTCGCGTTGCTGCCCCTGCTTTACAAGCAAAGGCATCCTGTGTCAAATGGACTTTGGCTGTCTAACTATAGTCTTTGCTGAGTTTCTTTTTGGAATTTTTGTGCTGATGTAAATGAATATGTTAAGAATTCACATGACATGGTATTTGGGGGGCGGGGGGGGGGGAGGTGCTACCAGTGTCTTCACTGTAGTGTTACACATTCAAAGTTATGCGTTAAGCAAGAAACTGCTTTTAAAGTTGGGATAGATTGAAGAAAAACTCTGCACATCTCTCAGGACGGGTGCGTCGGGCAAAGACAAGAAATCCGTAATTAGTGAAAAAAGAGTCCCGCACACTGTTAAGTTGCAATCAAATTTGTTTTAATGTGACGTTTCGGTCACCGACCTTTGTTTGAAAAAGGTCTGTGACCGAAACGTCACATTAAAACAAATTTGATTGCAACTTAACAGTGTGCGGGACTCTTTTTTTTTTCCACTAAAGTTGGGATAGATGTCACCAAGTAGGGCTACTGAATGTAACCGGGGTTTTTTTTTATTGGCAGTTTGAATAATTTGTTTTTCTTCTCTCTCCACCCCTCCCCAGTGTCTTTTCAGGTGTCTGTCCCCACTATGGACAGTATCTTAGACCGTTACATGAAAGCGGTAAGTGGCTCGGCATGCTCCTCTACACCACAGCTCTCCCCCAGGTTTCCTGTTTGTGCGGTGGAGACTTGGCTACTGTTTCCATTGTAGGACTGTGCCATGGTCGACTTGGCTACTGCAGGAATGTGCCTGCCCTGGGTCGAGGTCCAGTGGAAACTAGGTGTTACTGAGGATGTCCTGTTGTATGCCCTATTGCTCTCAATCAATACTACCCCACACTGTTTTTGGCTATTGTAGGAGTTTATCAGCATTTGTGTTCGTGACCCAAGGCTCCATAAAGATAACTTCTGGCACACGCACATCGACTATGAGATCTGTTTACATGTGAGTGCAACTTCTTGTTATGCCTCAGAAGCTCTTATCCACATGCATATTTTGTGTGTTGAGGCTAAGGTGAATGAAGGGTCACCACCTACTTAATGACACTGTTTGCTGATTTGTCAGCTTATTAAATTATTTAATGTGGTGGAAAACATTTAGCCTGTTGGTGCTATTTGACCATTTTATTTGTTTGTACCTGAAGCATGATAAATACAATGTAGGCCTATATGGCCTCTATTCGCCTTTTTTACTTCCCACCCAATTCACCCATTTTGTCTAAAAGGTAGGAACTAACGGGTGCAAGCAAGACATTGAGGATTTCCAACCTCAAATACATTTAAGTGATCCAGTGCCGGGCCCTCGTTAATGTTGTGCTACCTGTTACTTCCTGCCTTTTTAGCCACAAAATGGGTGAATTGGGTGCGAAGTGAAGAAGCTAATTGTCAGTCTCCTTGTTCCTTTCTTGTAGACGAATAGCGTGTGTTTTACAAAGAAGACATCCTGTGTGCGGCGGAGGTATAGTGAGTTTGTTTGGCTGCGCCACTGTCTGCAACAGAACGCTCTCATCATGTAAGTTAACAAACCAATGACTTAACATGAGGAAAAATCCTTTAGGAAAAATATAATGCCACCATTTCCTTCATTGAAGAGTTAATAGCCCAGACCAGGGGTTTTCAAAGTCTGAGACTGTGGGCTCCCCCCCAGACAAAGCTTGGAAAAAGGCACCACCCTCGCTCATTTCCTAGATGCTTATGGGATCATGATTATTTGATCCCATACACTTCAACAATTGTGCCAAGATAGCCTGATACATACTTCAGACTACACCACCAAATGCATAAAAAGGTCTGTTGAAGGCATTTATTAGTTTCTGACTGTGGGATAGTCCCAGTCACATTCCCCAATGCATCTCTGAACATCTCTTTAACCAGTTAGAGATGTGGTTGCTATTTTCCTATTTAACAAGAAATTGTATCTGAACTCAAACTAATTGATTCTGAACTACACAAGGGTTGACTCCACATTTCAAAAGGGTGTTATTTTCCTTCAAATTCAGAATAGGGTGAGTTTTGTTTCAGTTGATTTTGTCATCCTCCATCCAGAGAGTTGCCAAAGCTGCCCCCCTGGAACCCATTCTTCAGTATGAACAACACAGAGCAGGTCAACGAGAGGATGAAGGGCCTGGAGGAGTTTATAGAAATGTGAGTTTCTGCGCAACAATGGTAGCTGGCTAAAGAAGCTATTGCAGTTATTTCAGATTGTAGCATTGCCATCTAGTGGTGCCCTGCGAAAGCATGAAGCTCTCACTCGCCGCCTCTTCACCCCCCCAAAAACCTGAATATCAATGAATATCTGGTGGAAGCAAGTATACTGCTGGTGACTTGAAAGTAGACTTAACATCTTGCTATTCCCGTGAGTCTTGAACTTAAGTCTTCACCTGTCTAATTTAATTGATTGGGATTCACTCTTGGTCTTAATACTTTCTTGCCGTTGGTGATCATTCTTTTTTCCTCCTGTAGCGTTCTCCAGACACCCTTCTTGCTGTCGGACAGCCGGCTCCACCTGTTCCTCCAGTCGGAGCTCAGCATGACGAAGATGGAGAGGTGTGCTCTGGGCCAGACCAGCTACACTGTGGCCCATGCCATCCAGCGTGCCGGCAGCAGCTACATCAATAGTTTCCCTCTAGAGGACACCGACAAGGCCTCCTGCGACTCCGACTGTGATGAAAGGTACTAGCTAGGATGGCTTGCATTTCAAGAACACGGAGTTATGAGTTGTCAATCTCAAATTCACCCCCCCCCCCCCCCCCTCTTTCCCCTCCCCCAGCTCCTCGTCATCATCAATCAGCTCTTTGTCATCGGGCTTGGGATCAAGTGTGGACGACCCTATGCGAGGTAGCCCCCTCCCCTTCTTTGAGTCCTGCAGCAGACGCCCTGATCTGTTCAGCATTTTTCCACAATCGCCGTCCGAACAGCATATTGACTCGCACAACTTAGGCCATTTTACTTAAGTCACCTTCCCCCCTCTGTTATACGGGTCGTCTGTCGACCCGTTGGGTACATTGATACTCATTGGAGCTCTTGCCTTTCCTGGTTAACTGATTGAGAGCAAAAACGCTTTTTTCTTTTATTTCTGTTGGCTTCTTCCCTCTGATCTTTTAAAAAAAAGATATCCGTCTTAATGTATTTGTTAAAATTGATTGTTACAGTATGCACTGAGGTTTGCGTCCCAGTTTCTTTGTCCAATTTAATCTCATTTATGTTTGTCTTAAAGCAATACCTCAGTCCTTTAACTTGGTTTGAACTTGTAAAATATTATCTATCCCTTTTTTTTAAACCAAATCTGGATAGCAAACCTGCATCTGTAACGGGAAAGATTCTTAATGTTTTTGTATATTTTTATCTGCGCTATAAAACTGTACAATGTTGGCAAAGGAGTAGTTGCTTGAATTGTAGAGGCTTTTTATAATATATTTGAAAAATATATTTTAATTGTCAATGGATGAATAAATGTGCTTATTGGAAAAACAACTCTTGTTTACTTGGGATTAAAGTACGACCGTTTCGTCCTCATTTTGACAAAATAGAACAATTTATTTCAAACCGTGTAGATTTATTTTGTGAAATTCCCTCTTGAAGAGGAAGGCTATGCACTGTGGCAAGAGCCCAGTAGAGGGAGTGTAGACATCATGGGTACAAGTAGATCATAGGCTGGAGGGGATTCACCATGCTGCAGATAAGAAACGGGAGTAAACTATTTCTTCATGGGGAGTCTGAGCAACACATTTCTTAGTGGCAATTATCACCCTATGCATTAGACCTAAGGTTAGACCCTAAATATGTATTGTGTAAAATCTGCCTTGGGCCTCCTGGGATAAGGGACTGTGTGTCTTTCATATAAGAACAAAATTTCACTTTCTGCTACATGGAGTCTACAGTAATTTATTGAAAAATGTACGCCCTTCACTACAAATTGAAATTCCTGACGCTCCTTTAGGTCGGTTTAAACGACCCCCCGACGTGCACTACCCACTCTGCAGTCCTGTAATGACACTGTCAACATGCCAATCATCTCTCCACAGCTACAGGGTGTCACCTCAAAGACAGCTAGACCTTTTATCCAATTATACCAATACAAGTTATATTTTAAGCATCTTTGGTTTTCAGAAGAGAGCCAGCGCCGGTCCCATTCAGCCCCTTGTCACAGCTCTCCCAGGTGAGACGGCCTAATTAAAGGAAGACAGCAAATTAATTTTAACTATTACGGACCACTCGAGGGAATCACCTGTGAGGAACAAGACAGCCTCAAACCCTCTGTGTGTGTTTTTGAGGGGGGTGGGCGGTGCAGGGGTGCTGGACAGCCCTGTAAATTGAAAGCTGGTGAAAGAAGTGAAGGCTCATTAAAGGAGACAGCAGCTGCCCCCCCCCCCACCACCATCACCACCACCACATCCGAGTGACGCGGGCCAGCGCCCCACCACCCCACCACCCCCACTTCCGACTGACGTGGGCCAGCCCAACGGTGAACCTGGCCTGTCCCGTCTGTGTCCTCTCCTTGCCTTCCCCTGGATGGTGCTGTCTCCCTGTGCGCCCAGGCCGTAATGAAGCTGTCACCGCCTTCACACACTGCACTGCTGCCGAGCTGCTTTCATATGGCCAACACAGAATCTACACTCATGCATACATATAGCTGGTATGTCTGAACACACACTGACAGACATAACACGCACACACACACACACACACACACACACCAACAATCTGTGGATGAATGGACATTCTCTCTTTCATCATCTCCTGTCATTCTGAGTCCCTCTGGTTTGTGGTTGGAACTCACCATCTCTGTTTGCTGTTAAGGTTGACCTTATCAACGTACCCCATGACAGCATACAGCGTGGCACGCACGCACGCCTGTACACACACACACACACACACACACATACACAGTAAGCCACAGTCAGGAGCATTGGATCACACACCATCTGCACTGTTCCATTAAATCTGTAACAGACATATCAGCACCACACACACACACACACACACACACACACACAGTTTGGGTCCTCCAGGGCCAGTCAATTTCCTGACAAAATGAAATGCAACTGGAAGCTGTGTGTGTGTGCATCTGCATCTGCCTTTTTGTAGTATCTAGCATTTGGATATTGAGCATTCACGGTACATGTCTATTTCAGCTCAGTAATTTATAACTCAATTTGGAGTGTGCATCGATGCGCTGCATACCTCCAAAACACCAAACAAAGCCCAAACCCAATTGTATTTCAAAGCAATTAGGGTGTCCACTGAGTTGTGAACGAACCACGTTGCGCCGGCTCTGGGCCTGTGTGATATTTTTAATTGTTAATTTTCTGTCACATTAGTCAAATTCGGCGCCTCTGGACAGGTGACCGAGCTCCTATAGGCAACAGATAAAACGACGCCGTTCATATTTTCAATTTTAGATGAAACGTAGTGGATGCTAATCTATTTTATGT
>NC_139643.1:32323802-32326302 GCF_964638095.1 Poromitra crassiceps | reverse complement strand
TCACAAGGTAGCGACTGAGAGCAGGTCTGAGAGCAGGTCACGTGGCGGCTGGGTTTACCCAGGCTACCCCCCCCCCCCCCCCCCCTATTTTCTGTAATAGGCCCTAATAATGTGGCATATGGTATTGATAGCTATATTAATACCATGACATTTTTCAATTCTGTGGAAAAAGTGAACAGTGAGCACACTCCAAAAAAATATATACCGTATAACTTCGGTGCAGGGCACAAACAATATCAAGTCACAGCAGGAAACGCCAGCACACAAAAAAGTATTTTTGAAGGTTTAATAGAATTAATACCTGTAGTCTGGGTAGGGCAGCAGCACAGCACAAACAGTTTCGGCACACAGGCCTTCCTCAGTGTTGTGCCGCCGTAGGCGGACATGACGGTTAAATATAGTCAAAACCCGGAAGTACATTCAATTATATAAATATTTTTTACATAAACCCCCAGACAAGAAAACAACAGTATCAAACAATTTACAATTATAGGTCATATTGTGTAAGAGATACAACAAAGTTCAAAATGCACATTGGTCAGGAAAGCACACAAACAGACCTATAGACACGGAGAATACAGGGTGGAGCCTAGCATTTATATAGAAAATAGAAGTATTAGAAAAATAAAATAAGCCTGTATATTACAGGTATCACACATGAGCACATTCTAAAGAAAACAACCCAGTAGCAGTTCTTCATTGAGACCCTTAGGGTGCTCTGTTTGCAAGGTGTGTATCCAGAAGGTTTCCCTTTGTAAAAGAGCCCTGTCTCTGTCACCACCTCTCTTCAGAGGATGAACATGTTCAATGCCCTGAAATCTGAGGGAACACACATCATGACCCACTGTATTGAAATGTCTGGCCACAGAGGACTTAACATCCCTATTTCTAATGTTACTTTTGTGCTCCGATATACAAGTCGATTATTCAATTCTGCGGAAGGGCAGGCACGTGTGTTCCACCTACATGTGGATTCACGCTCATGTTCAGTAACGTGATTCAAGTCAGACTCTTCTTTGGTGACTCAGACTTGAACCCTGGGGAATTGAGCCTCGACTCGGTCTTGAGATATAGCGATTTGATACGACACTGTCTGTAGCAGTTACATCACTAATAACCACGCTCGTTATGATACGACACTGTCTGTAGCAGTTACATCACTAATAACCACGCTCGTTATGATACGACACTGTCTGTAGCAGTTACATCACTAATAACCACGCTCGTTATGATACGACACTGTCTGTAGCAGTTACATCACTAACAACCACGCTCGTTATGATACGACACTGTCTGTAGCAGTTACATCACTAATAACCACGCTCGTTATGATACGACACTGTCTGTAGCAGTTACATCACTAACAACCACGCTCGTTATGATACCACACTGTCTGTAGCAGTTACATCACTAATAACCACGCTCGTTATGATACGACACTGTCTGTAGCAGTTACATCATTAATAACCACGCTCGTTATGATACGACACTGTCTGTAGCAGTTACATCATTAATAACCACGCTCGTTATGATACGACACTGTCTGTAGCAGTTACATCACTAATAACCACGCTCGTTATGATACCACACTGTCTGTAGCAGTTACATCACTAATAACCACGCTCGTTATGATACGACACTGTCTGTAGCAGTTACATCACTAATAACCACGCTCGTTATGATACGACACTGTCTGTAGCAGTCACATCACTAATAACCACGCTCGTTATGATACGACACTGTCTGTAGCAGTTACATCACTAATAACCACGCTCGATATGATACCACACTGTCTGTAGCAGTTACATCTCTAACAACCACGCTCGTTATGATACGACACTGTCTGTAGCAGTTACATCTCTAATAACCACGCTCGTTATGATACGACACTGTCTGTAGCAGTTACATCATTAATAACCACGCTCGTTATGATACCACACTGTCTGTAGCAGTTACATCATTAATAACCACGCTCGTTATGATACCACACTGTCTGTAGCAGTTACATCACTAATAACCACGCTCGTTATGATACGACACTGTCTGTAGCAGTTACATCACTAACAACCACGCTCGTTATGATACCACACTGTCTGTAGCAGTTACATCACTAACAACCACGCTCGTTATGATACGACACTGTCTGTAGCAGTTACATCACTAACAACCACGCTCGTTATGATACGACACTGTCTGTAGCAGTTACATCACTAATAACCACGCTCGTTATGATACGACACTGTCTGTAGCAGTTACATCACTAACAACCACGCTCGTTATGATACGACACTGTCTGTAGCAGTTACATCATTAATAACCACGCTCGTTATGATACGACACTGTCTGTAGCAGTTACATCATTAATAACCACGCTCGTTATGATACGACACTGTCTGTAGCAGTTACATCACTAACAACCACGCTCGTTATGATACGACTCTGTCTGTAGCAGTTACATCACTAACAACCACGCTCGTTATGATACGACACTGTCTGTAGC
>NC_139643.1:32316302-32318802 GCF_964638095.1 Poromitra crassiceps | reverse complement strand
GTTAGCCAGCCAGCCAGCTAGCTAGCTGCACGCTACAGGCAGAGGTCGGCTAGTGAACGGAGTCCTGTCCTGTCTGGTCGAGAGACCACACGCGCATCTAGCAACCCACACCGTGTATGGGTGTACCACGTCACGTGCCATAGAGACACTGCATGAAATAGGCCACGCCCATTACAGGGGAAATTGCTCCGTTCACTCCCATTCACCAGTGTCATTTTCCTTGAATTAAACATAGCTAAAAGCTGTTGTGTGGTGGGCTGCGCAGACAACAAATGTAAAAAATCGCCAAGTTTTTTCTGTACTCCCAAGCAAAACAAGGAAGCCATTGAGAATTGGTGAGAAGAGAATGTGGATCTAGCTGTCAAGGAAGTAAGTTGGAGTGTTCAACTTCCGTATATATGATCTTTGTGTGCAACTACGTGACATAGGAGAACCAGCGCGTCTGATGCCATCTGTCTGACGTTGCACCAGCGTTATTTTCATTAATTTAAACATGCCTAAAAGCTCATGTCATAGTATTTCACTTCAGGCCACTGTGTGGGATCGTTTATCCAGCGTTGTTTGGGCAATGAAAAGGGACACTGCTCCAGGCCAACTGAGTTCATTTTCTCGATGTACCTTTCCCTCTCCGTTGGAGGAAGTGTACTGAAATAATCTTTTGACATTATCTAAAAAGAAAACTGTCCGAATCCCTGTAAAACCCCGCAAAACTACTTCTATCTGACGAGAGTTCCTCCGTTCGCCCCGGTTAGCAGCGGTTTGTTTTGCTAGCTGCAGTCGTCGGGCAGTGCTTCCTTGTATTTTCCCCCGTCTTGAGCGTGGCTTCTGAATGATGACGCGTTTTGCAGTGTCTCTATGGCCGACCAATGGTGTAACGTCATCACTCACTCACTCACTCACTCACTCACTCACTCAGCGACATTCACATTTCTAGACCTGAACGCCGTGCCATCAAGCAAAAAAAATCTGTCTTCTGCATGTGTGTGTGTGCATTTGTGCATGTGGGCGCGCACATGTGTGCACGTGTGTGTGTGTGTGTGTGTGTGCACGCGTGTGCGTGTGTGTGTGTCTGTGTGTGTGTGTGAGCTATACTCGCTCAGACAGCCATGAAACACCTTGGCTCATGTCTGAAATGTGGAAAAGTATAGGTAATGCTGCAGGATTCTGGCACATTCAGCCTGGCAGAGTCTCTGGAGGTTTGAAAGTTAACCCCATGTTCCATCTGTCTTCCCTGCCGCTCAGAGCCCCACACAGAGACACTCACAGCAGCCAGCAGGGACCATCAGTCTGGCTTCAGCTCAGTCACCAACAGGGGGAGCACTCCTGATTTCGGCCAGATTGCGAGGACCGCAATGGAAATAAGCCTGAGGCTTTCTTGTGTTTTTATCCTCGGTGACTGTCTGTGTTGACATTCACCAAATAAAATCAATCAATCAATCAATCAAGGTCCGAAAGGTGCCGGTGACGTCGAGAACGGTGACAAAGGAGGGAGATAGAGACAGTCGGCATGTCTGGGAACGCCCACAAAATGTTAAACGGCTGGCGCGCGAGTGGGGTAAAACCGACGATATATCTCATGGGCTGACTCACCAAAAGACGGTGCTGCGGCTCTAAACTACAGGTTTGGGGGTTCTAGAGCAGAACACAAGACGTCTGCTCAGATGTGCGTTTACTGCGGTGGTTAAATCCCCGATCGTGTCTGCCTGGGCTGGGCTATCCGCTAAATTCTAACTTTGCTGAATGGATAGAACGGGGGTTTTTACCCCACCCTGACCCCGCCCCCAGCCAGGCTGAGCCAGCTAACCAGCGTCTATTGTGGGCGTTCCCAGACATGCGGACTGTCTCTATACTAAATGATGACTAAGACGATGACGACGTTTATCCCGATGGAGGCTCTTTCTGTGACATCATCAGCGGCGGAGCGCTATAGCGTACTGTAGCTAACTGCTTTTTAAAAAAGACCGCGGCTTTTCCACTCGGTATTCTTTGCCAACAAGTTTGAGCAACTCTTTCATAGCCGTTCGTTCATTCGTTCGTTGTGTTTTCATTTACAGCGAACCGGCCCGTGTGTTTGGTTTTATTTAACCATAACAGTCAGTCGGCGCTGGTGTGTTTTTAGCCCGGCGGAATTTATGAGCGTCCTAATTGCTGGTGGCTGCCGTATCGCGCCGCGTGTGTCTTCCCGACCAGCGGACATGTGCTGTGCTGTTTCTCCCAGCGCTCGTCGCCGGGCCAACAGCCTCGCTGGCACGATGGATTTGATAAATCCCCTTATCGCCCCGGGAGACAATTAAAGAGCATGTGACAGGGGTCCCTATCTCCTCTCTCCTCCTGTAGCGCTTCATTTAGAAGCCATTTGTCTCCGCTATGGATTTCCTATTTTTAATGGCGCGCGTATGCAGGGGTCGGGGCCGTGCTGAATAATAGATGCCTTTCGCTCCCTCTCTCTCTCTCTCTCTCTCTCTCTCTCTCCCTTTCATTCGCTCTCTCCCTCATTTCC
>NC_139643.1:32306302-32308802 GCF_964638095.1 Poromitra crassiceps | reverse complement strand
GGCCCGTTATATTATCCTGCTACCTGCGGTCTGCTTCCTTCCACATCCGCAACATCTCCAGACTCCGCCCATCCCTGTCCCAACACAACACTGAAGTCCTCATCCACGCATTTGTCACCTCTCGGATCGATTACTGCAACTCTCTTCTCTCTGGCCGACCCACCAAACTGCTCAACAGACTCCAAATCATTCAGAACTCAGCTGCCCGGATCATCACTCGCACTAAATCATCTGACCACATCACCCCTGTCCTCATTCAACTCCACTGGCTCCCCGTTCACTATACCGGATTGACTACAAAGACCTCCTGCTCACATATAAAGCCCGACACAACCTAGCCCCCACCTACCTCTCTGACCTCCTCCAGGAATACAGAATACACCCCTTCCTGCTCCCTACGCTCCTCCTCAGCTGGCCTCCTGACCGTGCCCACCTCCCGCCTCAGTACCATGGGTGCCAGGGCCTTCAGCTGCTCTGCACCCAGACTCTGGAACTAACTTGCCCCCACACATCTGACTCCATCACCACATTCAAATCCCACCTCAAAACCCACCTGTTCAAACTGGCATACTCACTTTAACCATATTCATCATCACTCAATCTATGTTGTCTGCCCACGTGCCACGTCTTTCCTTTTATCGATGCTTCTCTTATTTTAAATATGCTGGTGTATGCTATTATATGCTATGATTGCTTTTACCTGATTATGATCTTTTAGAATGTTTGTCTCTTTTATCCACTGTACGTCAACCTTGGGTGTTTTGAAAGGTGTCTCCAAATAAAATGTATTATTATTATTATTATTATTATTATTATTATTATTATTATTATTATTATTATTATTATTATTACCTCCTCTGACTCTCATCAAGCCAAGAATGACTTCAACCTTGTGTCGAAAACACTAAAGTTGCAGTGACAATTCATTTTACAGTCCGCTACAGTGTGTTGATTATGGGGTACTAATAAAATAACAATGTTCTAGTTACACGGTAACAAAACAATACGTCTTTATGAGGTAGTTATGGTAGACGGCAATTGTTTTTGCAGTTACATACTATAATAATAATTAATGCAATAACATAATTAGGGGGCCAAAACAAATGTTTTGAGTGCTTGTTCCCTGCAGTTATGGAGTTATGCTAGGTACTCCATAATTAGCAGGCTGTAAAATAAGTTTAAAGTAGTAGTTTGTTGACAGGCTGTCTGTCTTGGATCTCATCCGGTAGGTTTCACCGGGTGCACCAGACTGGACAGATCCTTGGTGACCTTTCCAGTTTCAACATCAAGGCTTGGTGGAGATTTGACCTCAGCCTGGATGGCTGGAGCCTGGGACTCCTGAAGCAGGTTGGTTGATTTGTCCTCAAGCAGGTGAACCAGGGTGTTTACTGTTTTCAGCAGGACAGAGAGGGAGAGATATTGTCAGGTCCAGCAGAGAGGACAGTGACTTCTGTTCCCTCACAACGTCCAGGTTGATGCAGGACAGCGACAGAGCTTTCAGCAGCAATCTGTGCGCAAGAGTCGACTACTTCTATCTCACTACTATAAATTAGGCAGAGGGTTCCGTTCTGCGTGGCTCACATTTGCTCAAAAGTTGAGCAGGCGAGTGCACGAGGCATGCTAGAAAGGAGCGCGTGAAGCACGCAATATTTCTAGTCTTGATAACGGGACATAGTTCTTCCTCCTTCTCCAAGTCCTGGAGGAACAGCATCAGTTTAGAATCAGCTCTGATGAATTGGCTCCCAATCAAGATGACCTTGAGTAGGGGCGGGGCATGGTGTGCAGCCGAGCAGGAGCAGGCAGCAAAAATGTAGAACTCACTTGAAGAAGCATAGATGTACTTTTCATCTGTCGAGTAGTTTTTCCGTAATCTTGTAACAAACAAACGGCGGAGCTTGCCCTAATGTTACTTCCCTGTTTATAGGTTCAGATATCAGCCTTATTTGACTGTTTCTGCATGTACTGTACTCTCTTTAGTTTCTGCAGTGTTTCTAACTGATTAGCTGGAAACAAATAGCTCCAAATATCCCCAGATTTTGTTGTCTCGACTTGTTTTATTGAAACAAGTTGCTAATTGTGCCGCTAATCAAGCTAACAAGCAATAAACATGTTTCACTTCCTATACGTCCTACTTCACAATAAAAGTGTGCCGTTAGTTTGTCAGCAGAAAAGATCATATTGAAGTGGCAGCAGGAAATGGAGTTACACCCAGGCACCTTGGGGCAGAGACTTGAAGTTACATGGTGCAGGAAACAGGTGTTCAGTGCCCAGAGTGGGAATGATAGAGGCACCATTCTCCATATTAGAAGTCAGTATACCATCAAAAGTATTTAAAATCAGTTATATATTAAGGTAATAAAGTTACATATTGGGCCTTTAAGGGCATTGAGTCGAGCAACCATTGCCATGATGCTGAAAGTAATGCAATAATGCAAAAGTTATTACTCATCAGAATATATTTTGTCCAGATCAATGCAATAATAGATAATAGAAACATGGA